>NC_069375.1:1844090-2147121 GCF_021730395.1 Mercenaria mercenaria | reverse complement strand
GAAATAATGACTGTAGGCAAAATATTTTCGGAAGTACGCACGACAAAACATTAAAATGACAAATTTTTCGTAGGACAGGGGCCATAACTCCTACAATACTGAATGAATCCGGACACGAAACTCCAGGTGCACAACTGCACATGCTGACCAACATTCCTGTAAACTTTGGTGACTCTAGGTCAAATACTTTTGGAGCTACGCGAGACACAACATTAAAATGACCAATTTTTAACTAAGTCAGGGGCCATGCCTCCTACACGACTGAGCGGGTGCGGACGCGAAACCCCAGGTGCATAACTGCACATGCTGACCAACATTCCTGTAAACTTTGGTGACTCTAGGTCAAATACTTTTGGAGCTACGCGGGACACAACATTAAAATACCACTTTTTTACTAAGTCAGGGGCCATAACTCCTACACGACTGAATGAATCTGGACGCGAAACCCCAGGTGCATAATTACATATGCTGACCAACATTCCTGTAAAGTTTTGTGACACTACGTCAAATACTTTTGGAGCTAGTCGCGACACAACATTCTCAGAAGGACGGACGGACGAACAGACAAGAGCAAATCTATATGACCCCACCACTCATGGGGTGCACAAAAAGGACAAAATTATATGTCTCCCATGATGGCCTGTCAGTGGTGACTGGGCATGAAAATTTTTATTTTCAGTATGGTTTGAATTTGAACTTTGACCTATTGGCCAAACACTGGTCATTTACTGAAAATAGGCATCCATGTTATAATGCTGGATGACTATAATAAGTGAAAGTGTTCTCAAGCTTATATAACCTGAATCACTCTTTATCTAATTGTCAGTGACCTTTAACTTTGATCTACTGACCCCAAATTATTCATCTGTTATGATTTAAAGCCTGATGACCATGGGCCAAATAGTCATTCAGCTTTCCATAGTAAAATAGTTCAGTCTTAGGGTCACTGTGATATTGGCATTTCACCTGCCAGCCCCTTAAAGAAAGAGATCATCTACTGAATTACAATGAATTTTGACGATCATAAGCTAAAGCATTCTGCTATTATTGATCAGTCACTGCTTTCAGTTTTCTCCATATTTTGTGTATAATCATAAATTTTATTTATTGCCTTCCCTTTCCAGTTATTGAAGGCCACATATGAGATATGACCAAATGCTAACTATTACTTTAGAAAATGAATGCAATGCATTTTCAGTTGTGTACACAACTGACATTAGAATTCATTTAATTGTGATACTTGGCTATCTTAATTATGTGAAGTTAAAGAATGGAGAAAACAGTATCGGCAGTAGTAGTGACTGATCCTGAGTTATCAGATAGCTCTGGAAAAATAGCCAAGGACAATTTCGCTGTAATGTTCAATGCACTTGCCGCCAAACCCCCTCCGGTAAAAAGAACTGTGACATACAGGAAACTCCGTTCGATTGACGTTGACACTTTCAAAGCTGATATTCTTTCATCCGATCTTTTGAATTTGTCACAGAGTACATCAGATGCAGAAACTCTTGTCTCATTATACAACAGTGAACTTTCAGCATTGACAATCATGCGCCTTTGTGATGATCTCTCATCTCAATGTTTTTATATTTTCTGGTCCTTCGGGATCATTGATTTCAATTCATTTAGATTTGAAGATTGAATACTGCTTAAGCCGGTGCTAGGGGGCGTGGGCAGTGTTGCATTTTCATTACTGCTCATGAACAGACTCAATCAAACCGAGTCTACAATTTTCACTGTTTGCATTGTTCTTGGTGCTTTCGAGGGATCTACTTTTCAGATTTGATTTACTTCACAACAGCGGGTGTTAAGTGCTGTGTGGCGGCCGTAAAAATTCGCCCCGACTTCATCTCAGTGTTGTTATATTTTCTGGTCCTTCGGGATCATTGATTTCAATTCATTTAGATTTGAAGATTGAATACTGCTTAAGCCGGTGCTAGGGGGCGTGGGCAGTGTTGCATTTTCCATTACTGCTCATGAACAGACTCAATCAAACCGAGTCTGCAATTTTCACTGTTTGCATTGTTCTCGGTGCTTCCGAGGGATCTACTTTCCAGATTTTATTTGTGTTACAAAACCATCACATTAAGACCATCTTGTCCCTGGTTCTCGGAGGAGCTCTACGACGCCAAACATTTGAAACGTAAATTAGAACGTAAATGGTAGACTTCAGGACTCAACGTTGACCACTTAATGTATAGGAACCAACCAATGCGCAATCGTTAACAAAATGTTAAAAAAGGCAAGAATTGATTATTACTCAGAGATAGTAGAATCAAGTAAACGAGACCAAAAAGTTTGTTCAAAATAACGAAACATTTATTGAACGGTCCAAGTGAAGCTGCACTTCCATCAGGCAAGAACCCAGAAGTACTAGCACAGGAGTTTAGCGATTTTGTCATAGATAAAATAGAAAAAATCAGAACTAATATTGCATCCCAGGATCAGAGTGAATCAGTAACTCCAGAAGACGGACGCATAGCACTATATGATACCGCGCGTTTGGTTAGTTTCAGTCCAGCAACAGAGAAGGAGGTGAAAAAGCTTGTTCAACAGTCAGCTAATAAGTCATGTGAATTAGATCCTCTTCCTACATGACTCTTGAAATCTTGTATAAACGAACTCCTCCCAATATTGACGAAAATTGTTAACATCTCTCTAGAATGTGCAATCGTGCCAGAATCATTTAAAACATCACGAATAAGACCATTGTTAAAAAAACCAAGTCTTGACCAAGACACACTCGAGAATTACAGACCTGTTTCCAATCTGCCATTCCTCTCAAAAATCCTTGAAAAAGTGGTAAACAGAAGAATTGAGGAACATTTGACAAGCAATCAATTACATGAAATAAACCAGTCAGCATACAGAAAATTTCATTCAACTGAAACCGCACTGTTAAAAGTTCAGAACGACATTCTCGAATCCCTAGAAAAAGGTGACGTCACAGTACTTGTGATGTTGGACCTGTCGGCTGCATTTGACACCATTGACCATAACACCTTTTTTCATAGATTCGAATTTAACTTTGGATTCGCCGATAAACCCCTTCAATGGGTGGCATCATATCTAACAGACCACTACCAAACAGTATGCATCGATGGCAAATTTCTGAACCAGACCTTATGAAATTCAGTATTCCTCAAGGATCTGTTCTGGGCCCACAATTCTACACGATGTACACAAAGCCAGTCGGGTCCATCTGTAGAAACCACGGTCTAAACCACCACTTTTATGCCGATGACTCCTAACTCTATCTATCGTTTAAACCAGTTGTCAAAGTATCAAAGGCAACAACAATCACACGAGTTGAACAATGCCTAAAATAAATCATCTAATGGATGAATTCAAACATGTTAAAATTGAATGCAGACAAAACTGAAGTAATTCTTTTTTCGAGTCAAAAACAATCCAAACATGTTGAAAATCTAGAACTGAAAGTTTGCGAAACGAGCATAAGACCATCAAAAACTGTTCGAAACCTTGGTGCTACGTTTGATTCGAACATGCACATGGACCATCATGTTAATTCTGTGACTTGAACATGCTACGGTCAAATACGACACATTGGTCATATTCGACCATATTTGACAACTGAAGCCACCAGAACCCTTATAAACTCGCTTGTAACCTCACGATTAGATTACTGCAATGCTCTTTTGTACGGCGTGCCAAAATCAACAACGAGCAAACTGCAAAATTTCCAACACACAGCTGCACGTCTTATTACGAAAACAATCCGTTTTAAACATAAAACACCAATCCTTAAAGATCTTCATTGGCTTCAAATACAAGACAGAATCAAATACAAAATTCTCATTCAAACATTCAAGGCCTTGTATGGACAGTCGCCGGTGTACATGAGAGACTTACTAGAAGTGTACGTGCCAACTAGAAATCTGAGGTCAGCAAGTGCAGCAACAACCCTTGTGCCACAAAGACGTCGACTGGTTACCTACGGGGATAGAAGTTTCAGAGTTACCGCCGCAAAACTATGGAACTCTCTCCCTGACAATCTTAGAAAAGATTCATCACTTAATTTATTCAAAGGAGCTCTCAAAACACACCTTTTCAAAATTTTCTACAACACATAGATACCAACTGTGACTGTTCTACCCATAATAAATAATGACATTGTTATTTTTTTGTGATGCATAACTACGGCAAGTCATTCGTCGCTGACGAAGATCTCTTAACTGTACAATTCATCATGTAATTAACTAAATTGACAATTCATCTTTTATTTCATCATGTCACATTTTAAGTGTTATGACGTTCTATGTGTGTGTGTTTTTTTTTTTTTTGGCAAGACTTGAGTTTCACTTGAAGTATATGGTATTTCTATCTAATTCAGTATATGATGGCACCATTAACCGGGGGGTTAAACCTCTATATGCAGCCCGTCTGGGCGTACCAGGTGCTTAAAGCACTGGTATTGGCAATAGGGGTAAATCGACCTCAAGGGGAGGGGTGCGGCCATGGCCGTTTGTTACAATAAGGTTGTAAATATTATTATTGTTCATTGATGATATTGTTGTGATAACTATTATTTTTATTATTATGTACAATGCCATTGAATATATCATTTATGAAAAGGCGTTTAATCAAATTGTTCAGCTTCAGTTTTGTGATTGCATATGTCATGTTTTGGTATTTTCCTACATATCTGCGATATGTCACATCTGTAATTGTAAAGCGCCTTTGAACGTATATTCGATATGAAAAGGGCGCTCAACAAATCTGGTATAATAATATAAAAAAAAAGGAAATATGGAGCTAGTTCCAGTCATAATTATGCAGCTTACTAGAAGACTCTAGACTGTATATATCAGATTTTATTTCTCATAATAAATCACCATTCAAAAAATATATATTTATCATATAGCTGCATCATACCTAATCAATATTATTGCCAGTAAGTATTTATTGATTTATATTTGTAAGGCCATACTATATTAATTGTTAGATTATCATCCACTCCCTTTATATTTATGCCTCCCCGTACTATTGTTAGTTTCCAAGATCATATATGGAATATTTCTATAAAGAATGTTATAATTTATTAACTTTCAGTTGCTTATAATCAAATCCATTTGACAAAAATAACTATTATAATTATGCCATTTTTTCTCTTTAAATCCTCATTAAAGCAAAAATAAAATATCTGATCTGAAATAAAAGAAAATTAAAAACAAAAACTTCCTTCCCCTTGTGAAGAAAATTTAATCTAGCAATTAATTGATGATGGCCCCAGATACAAGTTAGGAAAACGATTCCATGAACTTGTGAAAAGTAACTGCATAACTATTCATCAGTTTTGTTGCATTTATAATAACTTTTTTGACAGATGATGGCCACTGAATGTATCATTTTCATTTTTCAACAATTTACACAGAAACAAAATTTATTACCATTTAACCTGACATATATTATATAACTACAAGCATTTTATATAAATTAATGATGTAGGAATGTGATAAATTAAACAGTTTGATAAATAATTAGTATTCATAAGTTATTAAAAACACTTGATTATCAAGAATTTAGAATTAGCATCCACACTGTAACTTAGATTGAAATGTAACTCTGGTAGTCTCTTTCAACACTGTAACTATTACCCCCAAATAAATGTTACAAACATGGATATTGCACTTTAACATAAACATTAGTCACTTCTCAGTAAATGTGTATTGTGCAATTATTTATTCCAAGTATGTAATTTCCGATGCTCCAGCATGCACCTCCAAATTCATTGTCCATGGCTGTTTTCGACCTAGATAGTATACCTAGAATGAAAGAAATAAAAAATATATTTCTGTGTAAAAAAAAGTGTAAACATGTTGAAATGTAGATGCAAATTACTAGAAAAAGACTTGACTAATTGAAATGAAATGTTCAGTCATAAGGTTAAAAAGAGAAATCAAACATTCAAAATACTTACAAGTCCATAGAATAACAGTGTGACAGGAAAGGCCGTACCGGCGACAGTAACCATCAAAACAAATCAACACCCTTTACAATATTTACAAATTTATTTACATAAGATGATTATTTACAATGAATAGATGATATGAAGAAAAAAAAAACTGATTATAAGAAAAAAAAAAGAAAGTTCAGTATCTCTAGATACAAAAGTTCTTATAGTCCATTCTAATCTGACGTGACACAGGTCTTTAATGTAATTGTGAACTTTAAGTAGCACAAACAAAACGTAGCTTCTAAATTCAGTCCCTTTAAACCGTGAATACGTTGATTCCGTGTTGGCTTCCTATGGTAGTAGGTGATTGCATCCCTGAGCTGACTTCAGAGGATAACAAAAATCATCGTCTTTGCGGTTTACGGCACAACCATTGGACGAAAGCTCTGCGCTGGGAATATCACATCCAGGCGAGTGAAGACAAGTGAACCTCGGGCATTGTAATTCCGGGTTATGACATCACCAGGAAAAATCGTCTGGCGGAAGAAGCTAAAATATATAACATATGGTAAGCACCATAGCAAAACAAATAAGTCAGGGCATAAAACTGCTCCTTTGGGTACACCATACCTCCGTAGGCTCCCATAAATAATACGTGCTACTTATACAAAACATATGTGCTACTAAGTTCAGACGTCGCATGATTAAAATACGTCACTAATTACTTCCATTATTACAAAAATTACTTACTTAAAAGACTAAAGTTAAAGTATGAAAAAGATATGAAAAGTGTATGATGAAACATTATAAATACGGAAATGATAAACTGCAGCTATTATTTACAACTACAAATTAACAAAATTCAATATAGATCAAACGTTATATCATGTTGGCATCCATATAATATCTAATGCCATACACTACAACGGACATTAATTAGATGTGCTATAGACTGGCACACAATTACAAATTACAATAATATATTACATACATGGTACTAGACTTGCCATATAGATTTTTACATAACAATACAATGCAGTAATGGCGTTCCATAATAACGAAATGTTTGACATAAGATTTTGAAACAAAGAACTTTATAAATATCATGTTACAAATTTCAGTATAAATCTAATATTTTATATAAACGAAACGTTTAGACTCCTCTTTCTAAATAATTTACAAAAGTCTGAAAAATTTAATAAATTATCCTGACATACCGAAACTAGCCAAAATCACATGCCGAAAAGTAAATGTTACAGAATTCTGTAGAATGAACAAAAATTTACCAAATAAAAATCGTAATGCAAAAATCATACAAAAATATAACAAATAAATTTCTTACCTCGATCGAGCATAAATTCTAGCAAGAAAATAATTCAGACATAGATTCGTCTGTAATGTCGGAAGGTGGTGTGCGCAAGGCATATCTAGTCCAGTCTATTTAAAGGGTAATGTCCCGCCAAATACTTAATTTCATGGGATTCACGGCTAAGCCGTGAGCTATGACTATTGTCATTTTCACGGGATTCACGATATAGCCGGGAAATCTAACTACTTTGGCGCGAATTTAAATTGACAATTTGAGGCCCATTATAGTGGTTTTGGGGATAAAAACATAAATTACTGAAGTTTATAAAATATCAACTTTCTTATTACTGAACAGAATTTAATGAAATTTACATGGAAATTTAAGTTATGAAATACAGAAAAACATGAGAGGTATTTCATGCGTGAAATCTGACATTTACCTCAATAACTCAAAAATTTACAAAAAGATGATGCAATACCTGCATTTACAATACATATAAAATAAGGCCCGTATGTCAATTTGTGACAAACAGCTTAGTTTTTCAACATTTTGGGAAGCTGTATACTCTGGTCCGTAATGTAATATAAAGCAACTTGATAATTTTTTAATATATCCTTTTGAAATGAAGTTCCTGAAATATTGAACTTTGTTATGACATATATTAATCTGTCTGCTTTTGTCATAGTTGATAGAAAATTGATTCTGAATCTTGTGCAGAAACAAATATACACATGAACTATCTGAAATATATTACAAAACAAACACTGATTAGTGCAAGACATCACAATATGCCAATAATAATGATAATAAGAAACTACATTACTAACCTTTATAATTTCAATCATATTCTGTTGACCTTGAAGCATTCTTTTATATCTGAAGGATTAATTGTCTCATTTGTGAAGGACACCAGAAAAATATTCCATATTTTAATCAGTGACAATGAACAATATCTCATTGCTTGTATTTGTCAAATTACTGCTTCATTAATTTCATATACAGTACATGTATTCAATGAGTACACACCATTCATCAGAAAAATATAATGCAAAATGTAAACACTGTCACTGTGTCAGTAGATGTTTTGTCTTCCTACTGCAAATTATTGTGTGTGTCACAGATTAACAGTCTGTATCGTTATGCCATTTGTGTGTCAATAATTCTGCTCCATTTCCATTGAAACAGAATCGAATGAATACTTCCCTAATTAATTAAACACAACAAAATGGCATTTTATCTACTTACCTTACAAATTCAACGTAGAAGGGTAAAATGTTGTAATAATTCCTAGATAAACAATCTACTTTCGTTTTCACATGCACATGTTGACAGCGGCGCCACCTATAATATTGCCTGGCAATGAGCACCTGGCTTCCAGGGAGGCCACTCTTATACGTGAGAATGGCCAGACAAATAATATCATTTTTTCCAAAATTCATTTATTAGCAACCCTTGCTTCAGTGTCTGGTTAAGAATATATTAAATAGAACTAACAAATGAAATAGCTGTTTTAAATTGTTAACTGAAGCAAGGGTTGCTAATAAGCGAATTTTTAGTCTGAAATGGCCAAATTCTGAAATTTTAACGCGAAATGCCTGTACCGGTCGTACTTTAAACTCCTTTTACATCAATACTGAGAATGTGTTATTATTAAAAATGACACAGTTCGGTAGTTTAAAGTTTATTTTAGTGAAAACCGTCGATTTTCAACACTGTCATCGATCTTATTATTTTTCAAACATTGGGGGCCTTTATATTGATATTTTGTTATTATATCTAGTCTGTTTGAGGCGATAATTTAGTATCAGGCTCGTGCGAAACGTTACAATAGATAGTAAAAAATTCTTTTCAACATATACCTCAATAAAGATAAGAGTATATGAATACAAACACAAACAAAAGTATGTACGCTTCTCGTAATAAAAATCAAACTACTTAGAACTATTTTACAGAGTTTCCAAAAAAGATATAATTACGCCACTACACCATGACGTATTGACTTAATGCAACTGACTTTGCAAGATATAAGTTGGTATAAATTGATTGAAACTATTGAACATGCATAACACACAAGAATTCAAAATTAGTCTAAGTCACTATTCTAAACACGCTGATCATCTCACCTTGCTTTAGACCAACAATGCAAATAGATTCGGCAAACATCAATTATGAAATCAATTAAAATGAAATAAAACATACTTAAAATGTTTATCTTTATTTTGCTGTGACGGCCCAAAATGCGTTACAATCAAGTTTAATAATGATCCATCAAGCGTTTTTAAGAGGTTTTCCTATGTTTAGATCAGTAGCTCCTAAAGAGACAAATTCCTCCAGCTTTGGCAAGGACCTTAGAACGACGCTAGATACCCGTTAACATTTTTGACAGGAAACATAAAATACTTTTAAGAAAACACTCTTAAAGGTCAGACTACCTTAGTTTTGTAAGATTTATAGAGGCGATCCTTGATTTTCAGATATAACACCATACAATGTCAGTTAGGACAGACATAGTCAGTGTTCTGAACAAATTCACCCAAATAGTTTGACAAAAGCTTTATTCTGTAGGTGCAGATAGACTACATGATTTAGGGTTCAAATATCATAATGCCTTCTAAGGTATGACATGTATATTGATTTCAGTTTAGACATCTGTAATCAAGAAAGACTTTCCTTATAATTTCTAAGGTTAGGAACTGAAATATATTCAGATACAAACAATATTTCTTCAGATGAGACGCATCGTTTAGATTTGACAACAAGAAGTATTTACGCTAAAGTCTTATTCTCACCTTGGTTTGATGACAGAAGTTTCAAATTTTGCAAAATGTAAGAATTGATATTTTCCCTGTAAGGAACTAAAATACATTTCTAGTATATTAAACTCTATCACTTTTGTTAATATTAAGACGCCAGTTGTTATATATGTATATGTCAGGAGTGGACACTACCAAGTCTTGGAAAACATGCAACATCCATTTTGTGATGGCCAGAGACATTTATTTCATTGCGTCAAACATAAATAGTTCACCCTTGGATCTGATAGTTCCAAGTTTGAAGGGAAACAAAACAATACCTGTCCCTTACTTTCCACTTATATTTCCTTAATATATCAGTCGCTATCATCTTTCCGTAAAGTCAAACGAACCAATTTCCCTGGGTTCATTCCTGTTATAAATGTCGCCATCATCTTCGTTTCACAATCCCGTTTTAATGATAAGACAACAATTATTTACCGCAGGTCAGAAAACACAACTTCAAGAGGTCAAACACAGTTTTCCTTCCAGTAAGATGCTAATAATATTTCTTTTGTCAGGTCCCGCTGTTATTTTAGGTCAAACACCATCAATGTTACCATAATGACGATTTTTTCATATGATCAGACCCTATATTATTTCGTAGGTTTGACACAACCTACTCCAGCCAGGTACAAGTAATTTTCCGTATAATCATACACTAACAATGACGTCTTTTCAGAAACAAAATCCCAATTATCAAACACAAGTTATCTACCCTAAGATCAGATATATTTAATTATTTAATGAGCAGATATCACAGGGTTTCATATTTATAGACAAACATACATTTCTTCGGGTTGATCACAATTAATATCTGTTTTGTGAAATGATACTGTTGATATTAGGTCTTAAACCTCTTTGATTTCCCCAGGACAGACACAGCCAGTTTACATGATCGTCCAACACTACACCTTTTCGTAGGTATCAAACTTCCACGTGTTTCGTCAGATATCAACAATTTCAATTCCTATTCACTTGTCCAAAGAATCAGACATCAAGTAGATCAGACACCACATCAGTTGTTTTCATTAACCGCTTACCTCTTCTTGAATATTATTCATGTATAAAATAACAAATTAAGCCAGGTCATTCATCACCATTTCCTCTTGAATTAAACATCATCATATTGAGGTCATACACCAACCACTTCCCTTCTGGTTATGTACCTCTTAATTTTTAAGTCAATTTCCACTATATTCTCTAAGGTTTGGCGAAACTGAAACTAATCTTCTATGAGATCTAAACCATCAGTGATATAGTCACACAATTCAATGTGTTCTAATAACAGAAGTAAATAACTTCCTATCAGATAAGGCGTCTTAAAGGTTTTAATGGCGAAACACTACAATCATCCCATCGAGCTTACATTATCATCATCATTTTTATTATTATTATTATTATGCCAGATTTGTTGAGCGCCTTTTTCATATGAAATATACGTTCAAGGGCGCTTTACAATTAAACATGTGACATATCGCAGGTATGTAGGAAACTCACAAAAACATGACATATGCAATCATAAGAACAACTTCAATTTAATTTAATTCTTGCAAAAACACACACATAGAATGTCATAAACCTTAAAATGTGACATGATGAAATAAAGGATGAATTACCAATTTAGTTAATTACAAGATGAATTGTACAGTAAAGAGATCATCGTCAGAGACGAATGACTTGCCGTAGTTCTGTATCACAAAAATAACAATAGCATATTTATTATAGGAAGAAACTGTCACAGTTTGCATCTATGTGTTGTAGAAAATTTTGAAAAGGTGTGTTTTGAAAACTCTTGAATGAATTTAGTGATGAATCTTTTCTGAGATTGTCAGGGAGAAAATTCCATAGTTGTGCGGCTGCAACTCTGAAACCTCTATCACCGTAGGAAACCAGTCGGCATTTTTTGTTTCACAAGGGTTGCTGCTGCACTTGCTGATCTCAGATTTCTAGTTGGCACGTAAACCTCCAGTAAGTCTCTTATATACACCGGCGGCTGTCCATGCAAGGCCTTGAATGTTTGAATGACAATTTTGTATTTGATTCTATCTTGTATTTGAAGCCAGTGAATATATTTAAGGATCAGCGTTATATGTTCAAAACGGGTTGTTTTCGTAATTAGATGCGCAGCTATGTTTTGAACATTTTACAGTTTGCTCTTTGTTGATTTTGGCACGCTATACAAAACTGCATTGCAGTAATCATATCGTGAGGTCACGAACGAGTTTATAAGGGGTTTGGTGGCATCAGTTTTCAAATATGGTCGAATGTGACAAATTTGTCGTATTTGGCCATAGCACCTTCGAGTCACCGGACATGAATGTTCATGTGCATGTTCGAATCAAGCGTAGCACCAAGGTTTCGAACAGTTTTTGATGGTCTTAAGCTGGAATCCCAAACTTTTAGTTCTAGATTTTCAACATGTTTAGGGTATTTTTGACTCCAACAAAAAATTACTTTAGATTTGTCTGCATTCAATTTTAACATGTTTGAATTCACCCATAAGATAATTTCTTTAAGACAATGTTCAGCTCACGTGATTGTTGCTGCCTTTGATGTCTGGTCATCTGGTTTAAACGATAGATAGAGTTGGGGGTCATCTGCATAGAAATGGTGGTTTAGCCCGTGTTTTCTACAAATGGACCCGAGTGGCTCAGTGTACATCCTGTAGACTTTTAGGCCTAGAACAGATCCTTGAGGAGCGCTGAATTTCATAAGGACTGGTTCAGAGAGTTTGCCATCGATGCATAATTTTTGATAGCGGTCTGTTAGATATGATGCCACCCATTGAAAATGTTAATCAGCGAATCCAAAGTAAAATTCGAGTCTATGAGGAAAGGTGTTATGGTAATTGGTGTCAAATGCAGCCGACATATCCAACATTACAAGTTCTGTGACGTCAGCTTTGTCTAGAGATTCGAGAAATTCATTCTGAACTTTTAACAATGAGGTTTCAGTTGAAAAACAATTTCTGTATGCTGACTGGTTAACTTGATGTAATTGATTGTTTGTCAAATGTTCCTCAATTCTTCTGTTCACCACTTTTTCGAGGATTCTTGAGAGGCATGGCAGATTGGAAACAGATCTGTAATTCTTGAGTGTGTCCTGGTCAAGACTTGACTTTTTTACAATGGTTTTATTTGTGATGATTTCAATGATTTTGGCACGATTGCACTTTGTAGATAGATGTTAACAATTTTCGTCAATACTGGGAGAAGGATTTCAAGAGCCATGTAGGAAGAGGGTCTAATTCACAAGACTTATTAGCTGATTGGTGGACAAGCCTTTTCACTTCTTTCTCTGTTGCAGGACTGAAACTAGCCAAACGCGCAGGGTCACATAGTTTTATGCGTCCGTCCTCTTCTGGAGTTACTGATTCACTCTGATTCTGGGATGCGGGTTGTTTCTATTTTAGGTATGAAGAAATCGCTACATCATCAATAATTTTGTTTTAGACATCACTAATAATAACAGACACTTTCATTTCCCAGAGTTTAGGCACTATCACTTTTTCTTCATATTTTTGAAAACGTGCGACCCGATTATTTTCCCATGATGGCAAACACCACATTTTCCTTATAAAAACTACACATATTTACGTTCAGACACAACTTCAGATATAACCTGTGTTTAGGTCAGCAACGACAAATGGTTCATTAAATTAAAAAAAAAGTCAACGCATCGTTAATTTGAACATTTTTCTTAGATCTGACAACACAGAATCTATGAGGACATGTCATACGCATCTAATTTTCTCTAAGGTTGGACAGCATCAGTAATGTTGGCAAAATATCAAACATGTCAGATGTAATTTTTCCTCAGAACATAAACGCAAAATAATCCCTGAATTCAAACACATCTTCTTGTTGACAAAATAGATACCAAGGATATCCCTTTAGGCCAGATACTTCTTATTACCATCCAGGTGAAGCAACATCAATTATATTAGGCCAGACAACAACAAAGTCTTAAACAACAAATTTTTCCACTACGTCATAACCATTATTCCATCTTTTTTTTTTTCACCACAGATTCCTTCTGGTCACGTCAAAACAGTGGTTATTTTCATGAACCTTAAATACCAATTACAAACACTTTTTTTCAAGATATCCGGTACCAATCTTTCCCTTGGGTTCGCCATAAACAATTTTCAAAGGTGTGGCTAAGCAACACATATCTTAACTCATGTTAAGCACATTTTTTTAAAGATCAGGAAATGCTAATCATTCTTTAGTCATTCATTATTCCCTAATCTAAGACAACACGATTGGTAAGATGAAGCATCAGATGCATTTTTGTAGGTCAGGCATGATTTTTTTCTCATTTCAGACAGCATAGATTTTACGAAACTACTCAGCTTTCCTAAAGTGGGAAATTACATACTTTCATTAAGGTCAGACATTATAGTGTAGCGGAAGAGAGAAAATCTTAGGAAGTACTTCACATGATGATGCAAGCATGAAATGTTCAATATTTGGCCAGACACAAAAATGATCGAGGGCCACCTAAAATCATCAATTTTCAAGATGGTTTCAAAATGACTACAAGAATTGAGGCTTTTTTTCTTATAATCAGGATCTGAAATTTTGGATATAGCATGTTTATAATATGTGTGTGTCCCCCTATGCGGTCAGTTTCATTTTTGATGCTCTTTACAAATATAGACTCATTCAACATGGTCGCCACCGCTTTAAAATGGCTGCCAGACTTTTAAATAGCCTGCTTATCACCTCCACTATTATTCGCCCCTATAATAGTTTTAAATTAAAAGTCATATCCGAATAGGCGGAATGTGTAAACGCGGGAAAGCGGAACCAAGGATGATGATGTTTAGTTATCTGTTTTGTGAACAGTTCGCACAGGGCTTAAATGTCACTGGATGAACGATCGGGTTAGGTGTAGGAATAACATCAATGAACCAAGTCGTATCCAAAACAGCAAAATGTTAAAATATATTTCAATGGTGGTTAAAGGATGGTCGATCGACTATAAATTATACCTGTACATACCTTGTATTAACATCCCAAATTTGTATCTATCATTGTATGTTTGAATATTGGGGATTTTGTATTCAATTTCAGACTTTCGATAATGTCGAAAAGAATTCTTTTTTCTTCTTCTTCTTTTCGGAAAGAGAAAAACTAATTGGTTGACATGCTTTTCATGTCAGGTAAACACTTCTAAATCATTAATTTTGCCAGATAAGTAAGCAAACCTGTAAAAGACTTTCATCACTGGCGATAAATACACAGTTTTATATGATAAATGAAATGCCAATAACCATTGACATACGTGATATAGAAGATGGGGATGGCATTTCAAAAGTTCCCTTGTTAGACATAAAAATTGATATCACAAATCTTGTAAACTGATGTTTAACAATACTAAACTTCAGCGCGCACAGAAGAAACATACATGAGTGTTGCACAGAAATTCAAATATCACTCCACATGACACGCAGTATTGTAAAACAAAAGGGATGCAGTATTGAATCAACAGAAGCGAAGTAGGTCTTGAAAAAACTTATGATGAGTCAAAAGCTTACGATTTATTTTAAGACTTAATATACATAGTGTGCATTTTAAGACTTAATATACATAGTGTGCATTTTGGCATAATGTAAGAAATCTTTATTTTTTGATTAATTATTGCCAAAATGTATAAGTCACCGTACATCTTTATTTGGAAAAAAGTTCTCGATTCGCTCGAAAGCTCGAGGTTATCTTAGAAACTAGCAAAGCTACAATATAGAATGATACATCGTCAGAAGAAGATTTTTGTGCTGCTTAACCTTTTTTATTCTTTCCGTAAGACTTGGCTCCGTGGACGCCATTTTATCAGTAAATCGCATCATTTAGGTCACGTGTTCCATCACACTGACAAATGTGAGACCGGTATATTTGAAAGCTAAACCAGATCCGCCAGTACTTGACACACCACCAATGCTTGCTGATCATTCATATATTCATCACAATATCACCGCTGAATATGAAACATACAAATCTAACTGTAAATGGTGATTGTGATGAGAAAGTATCTTTGTCAATTTATCATGCTTCTCAAACAGGAGGCCCAACTGTTCATGTAAGTGTAACATCTAGAATGTGCCTCTTGCAGAAGTCCGAGAATTCAGTTGCAGCTATCAAACATTTAATTAATAAAATCATGGAGGCAACATTTTTTTCTAAACCCAGGAGAAACACATGCCATGGCGGTAGATTGCCCTTATTTGCATTAGCAAAGCAAATTGAGTGGCAATGGCCAGATACATATGGTGAAGATAGTTTATCATCATGTTCGATGACTTGCTCATTGAAATGGCTGGATTAAAACTGCTTGGAAATTTGTTGAAAGGCAAAGGTTGATTGATCAGGGGTTCTGTCTGGGACAGAGGTAGCAACGTCTGGAACCTCTGACTCTTGTCTATTGGCTTCTAGTGTAGCTTAGAGAGAACAAGCTCACTTGATTACACCTGTGCATGATTTGTGGATATCTGTATTTAGTAATATTGAGGGTCAATTCGATGACAAGGAAAGAGAACTTCAAGCATATGGAGATTTGTGTAACTTTTTCATTTTTGAAGCTCCGTTTTGAATTGGAGTTATTGCTTTTTGCTTCATTCCCGCATATTGTTAGACTAACTTTACTATGTACACTATTCCGTAATTTTAAAAATGATGGGGATTGCGTTTTAGGTTTATTGCCGATCATAAGTCGATTTAAAAACTAACAGCTTCCGGGTTGTACACAAATATACTCCTGTATCTGCTCCCGCTTCGTATATGTTGTCATATTATTGTATAAAATAGGTTTTACGGATTATAAATGCATGTAGGTCATATATCAACGAATAGTCTCCATGCATATACATTCATTGCTTTTGCATTCATGTTTAGGATCTGCACTCATTTTTGTTGGATCTGTGTATATATTGTTGTACAAGATATTAAAATAAAGTCGTACTTACTTTTAAGGCGGCGAACAACGATCAATACGACAGCTTACACCAATGGCTGTTGAACAAGTTTTTAATATTTTCTTCATATCTTTCTATTATTTGGGTTGAACCAGAGCTCAAATATTCGCTTAGAAGAGATTTGTTTTGGGAATTAAGTATTGATTTTGTAAGAATACATATATTCAAAATGCTCCAACAGAATTTGAAAAATAAAAAGAATTAAAGGAGCATAACTTTAATTGTTTATCAATTAGTATTTAATTTTCATTACAATTTTGAATACGCATGGATGCAGTGAAGATTATTAAGTATTTGTCAGTACGTTTCATGGTAATAAATTTTACGCGGATTTAATATTCAATTCACTTTGAAATGTACTTAATATGATGAAATATGATTACTGGTGAGTAAATTTTATTATTATTATTAATATGTGTTCAAATCGAATTGAATTTCTAATACAATTCTAAACAAATATGATGACGGCATGAAAAATTTGTGGTATTCAGAATGGATATTAAAAATAGCACATATTCATTGTTCATTAAAATATTTGATCTTTATATATCACTTCAAATGTATAAAATCCTGATCAATTTGATTTATCTTTACTTAATGTATATAATAAATTTAAATGAACTAGCTTCATTCATAATCTAATGGTCTAGCAGTAAAAAAACAGCAAGTTTTCAGTTATAGTAGTATCCATACATGTTTACAGTATAAACTGTTTTAGACCTTATGCTAGCACTGGGAAATAACATTACACTTGTTAATTTTTTGTTTACATAAATTACGATGTCTGTGTTTTTGAATAAAACATTTAGATCTGATAAACAATTAATTCTCAATGCAATTTTGATGTATATTAAACAAATTTTGCTAATGTTCAGATTGAATTCAATTCGCAAACCGGATTCGAAATACATGTTGTAATGGAATATAATAACTGGTAAAAATCATTTTAAAATGATTACATTTATTACATCTTTCATTGCCCTCTTTAACTTACTGGGTTTATGAAAATGCTGAAAGCATCTACGATGAAAATATAAAGATAAACGCTTTTCTACAGCCGAAATTTTCAAAAGTCAAATGTATATTTAAATATTATTTAGGATTGATCAAGTGTGTGCATTTATTCATATTTACTTACGTTTTGTATTGAAACTTAGTAGAACAATCATTTTGAACGATGAAACATCTTATTACACTTATAATACAGTACAGAAACCCGAAACAAATGTCATTCAAAATGTGTGTACCTTTTCATTCTATTCTATTTATACCTATTATTTCAGTACGTTCTCTAGCGAAAGTTTTCATAGCGTGCGTTTAATAAAAAAAAAAAAAAAAAAATCACCAACCTCTCTAGAAGTTCATAAATTCACTTTTATGCATTTCGAAGTTTAAATGAATATACTTCAGCTTAAAAGTGGTTACGGGCGAAATTCATTACATGATTGTTTGCAATCTGAAAAACCTGTCATTCTGCTGCAAGTCCATGTTTTTGTTATTCTTGCGATTACTTTAATTGAATATTTTTTTCACACTTTTATATTTAAGTCTATAAACTAGATATTTTGTGCCATAATAGTTGTATATCTATGTATCGATGTATATTTCAAATATATTGAAAAAAATCAAATTTAAAATAAAACGTTCGCTTAAAAAATAACATTTATTTCACTTTTTCAGTATACACTGCAAATATAATTGGACACGAGTCTAATTTGAATTTCAACTGTAATTTTAACTTTTGACTATATCTTTTTTTACGTCACATGAATGTCCAATGCAAATTTTCCATTAGATTTATTTGAAAAAATATATTATATTCCCCTGTGATTTTAAATTTCATGTGCAGAATCGTTATGTACATTTTTGAGCCTGTCATATGATCCATTATTTCATAACACATGCGCAACAGCACTATTTTGTTTCTCTGCGCATATCATTTTATTTTTTTTCATATCTTACGTTGAGCTATTGGTACTTTTGCATTGATTTAAAGACCGAGACGACGAATTTTCAGTCGAGGCACATATATACTTACACTTCAGGGTTAAATTATCTTTTCTTTTCTGCATGTGTGAATCATGCCGATTACTTTTTAATGATTTGTTCTACATGCCAGAAGTTAAGAAAATAACATTTATCAGATATTTAATTGAAATTATCACCATAAGATTGGAAATGATGAGACTAAGAAAAACGTACTCGCACTTACATGTTCGTTTAGAAATAAGAAGGTTATCGCCGTTTTTCGAATGTTACTGCTGTCCATTTCAGCAAGTTAAGACTCCTTCTTGCTGTCTTCATTAATTTGATAGTAATTACTTTTTAGTGTTAAATAAATTATTTAATCCATTATGTTGATTTTCCAGTAAATGTTTTTTCCTATAAGTATTTTAGGTATAATAGAATGAATATCGCATTTCCTTCGAAATTTGAATAGAGACATTGGCTTGTGCCTCGGTCGACATTCGTATATCTCGCGATGAACATTTCTCATATCATCCTCCCAAGAATGCGATATCTATATAATATCTTTAAAATTAAATTGAACGTTTAATCCCAGGTGAATATCACAAGTACATGTTGATATACTTCTTCTTTATATCTGTTGCAATTAGTAGTAGAAATTCAATCAAATGTAAATACATTTTGATAGTTTATATGCAATGTACCAACTAAATTATGTATAAACCGTCATTATATATACATTTAAAAAATAGATAGATTTGAATGTATTTTGATAAAGACATGAAACGTATCAGTAAATATGTTCCATCAATCCTGTATATAAATTTGCAAATTAAATCCAATCAGAGCATGTGCAAAACATGTACCCTTTACTATATCTACATAAAATTGCATTGAAAATAAAATCTAATCTGAAAACCACCAATACTTTCCTTCATCTTATTTATAAATATCTTTAATTGAAAATCAAATCCAATTTAGTTACATATTGTCAATATTAATAATACAACGAGCAATCCAATGAATATTTGCAATCACCATTGCAACATTCCAAAACTGTTTCGAAAAGAAACTTTAGTTTGAAGATGTACTTCAAATTGAATACAGTCTGAATGCATATCAATTGTAGACATGAAACACACTGACCTGTACTTATATTACTAAACTACGTCTCTGTATATCCCAATTTTTAGCGGCAATTAAATCCTGTTTGAATTTTACCAAAATTTTAGATATACATTCTTACACAATTAACACTTAATTTCTGAAGCACACTCACTTTCGAGCGAACGTTTCAGTTCTGATCAAACACAAATAATAAGACATATAAAGATTGAGTAAAAAATCCAATATCCATTGCTATATGCTGTCGTACGTATTGATTGTTGTTCATCACCTTTGAAAGTTAGAATGGCGTGAACGGTAGTATGCATTTCAACTACCGTCCATGAACAGGCTCAATCAAACCGAGCCTGCAATATTTTCGTTTTTGTCGTGGTGAGCGACCTGTGAAGTTTCCACTTTTCTCTATTTCATTACAATACCTGGTAAAAAATATAACAATATATGAATGAATCAACTGTAGATAGAAAAAATTTAAAAAATGCTGCTCGTCACACTGAAACCACATAGAAATATGTTGATATAGACAATGGCAATATATGGCCTACATGCATTAATTTGCGGTAACGTCTCATTTAATATTTTGACAAACTGAATGTTAAACATATAGAGGAAATAACAAATAAAGGAGAATGATTGTATAGAACCCGGGAACCCTCAGTGACAAAACACCTCTCCTGTTTAAACCGGCTTATGATGCACCAAACTAAAATATAATCCCCACCATGTACCAAAGTTGCGGAACAATGTACATGATAAAGTTGTTCCCGCGAGGCGAATCCCATACAAACGTTTTGTTACCTGAAGGGAATGTGTGTAAAATAGAAAAAAGTGGAAACTTCACAGGTCGCACAACACGACAAAAACGAACAGCCATAAAAATGCTCGAATATGTGTTCTTAAACTTAGTAGACCTAACAATGCATATTATTACTCAAATCCTTTATAGCCGAATATAGCCGAATTATGTAGAAGGGATCATAAACCTTGTCTTACTGAGGCAGTTTAACCGAAACATGCAGGATTGCCTGATAATTGCCTATAGTTAACTTTTCTATCATGAGTTCTACTACTAGTTCTGATCAATCTTTACTCACCGTATAGACATCTGCGTTAAGTAAGTATGCCAAATGCCACAAAGCTATCTAGCATCACCAGATAGTATGCAAGTTCTACAACATGTACTTTCACAGAAACTGGATTATGCAACTTTGTCACCATCGTGCATTTTGAAATATTGAAGATGGTCGCCAAAAATGAAAGGTTGACGTATCTCCTAAATTATAGATTTGGACTTAATTATTAATAACTATGTTCTCTTGTTGCTAGAGGTATAAAGTAAAAAAAGTCATTAGGAAAATCCAAAATGACCCTGAAAATGGCCGCCAAAACGGAAAAAAGTCCCATATTTTGTATTAGACACTCTAAATGTGCAGGTTTTCCTACAGTGCATGATTACTTCTAGTAATTAAAAATGATTGTAACATTAAATGTTTTTTCAGTATTTTTATAGCAAAGAGGTGGATAGGAATAAGAAATATTTGCTTGTCTCTACATTTTTAAAAGAAACACAAATTGACCATTTTGTCCAATCCTGAAAGGGTATATTGATTTTTATGCTGTAACACCCCAAAATTGTGGTTGGTAATTGATACTTTCGATTCATAGAGTTTCAATCAAAATTTTGAAAAATGTCTTTAAAAAGTCGGAATTATTTTGTGAAAAAATTGTTTATGAGCTTGTCTTCGACGTTAACATGTAATAACATTTATCATTTTTTAATAAAGAGCGCTGTGAATTTTGTTTAAGGTTAGTAAAAGCACAAGCTTTACTATCATGAGCGGGAAAGTTCACGCTTCAAGTATCACAGAAGGAACCATTATATCAGACCGGATTTAAGGATTAGTAATAGGCAAATACAAAAATACTTGAATATATCTTGCAAGAATGACACGTTTGCCATATATGCATGGGTGCTTGTAAAGTCCTTTAGGGTTAATCAAGTGTCATCTCAATGTTACTGAATTAAATTAACTTATCCTTGTGCTTTCTTATATTAGAACTTTATTATTCAAATACATTATATCCAGTTTGAATTTCGAAAAAGCTATTTGACAATTGACATGTATAGCACTTCAGTTTCTGTTCGAAAGTTCTCTCAGAAGCATCAGAATCACCATCTGCATCACAGAATAGGTCACAAAAAGCCTTCGTTCATCTATATTAAAAGGTACAGGTTTTATGGCAGCTAAAGAATATTTGCAGGTGAGGTGAGCTGCAAAACAATACCGTGGGGACATTGCAAATTGTTATTCTGATGTACATTCACAGCAGATAAAAAGGAAGGATGTTGTCTTCCGGGATTGTTGTCGGTACAAGCCTATTAGAGTTTGGATCCTTGCTCCATCACAAACTAATGTCACTAAAGGTTGAAAGACCTTGGTCCAAAGCACTCCTCCATATGTGTGCCTGTAAGTGATCCTTTGACATTTTTATAGAAAGAGTCTGATGTAGGTTAGAATGAGTTTAGTCTTCGCATGTTTAGATGGTTTTCTTTCCCCTATTTGATATCCAAACGTCACATCTGATATAATTTCAGTTCCTTTCTTACCCTAACAATCTGCAATGAAACAGTTTCTTTAAGAACATTGTTCATATCTGCATCGATATATACACTTCATCCAGATTGAACTCTATTGTCACTTGGTTGGCAACGTATGTCTTTCCAATGCCACTTAGCTTGGAGCCAGTATCGCATCCAGACAGACAAGCATAAGCAGCTAATAACTAGGGTATAATAGCTCATTTTGTATGTACCTTACATGATGCTGCAGACTCCACTATCGTCCACTAGGCACAATTTCCTTCCGTCAGTGTTCATATCCTGCTCCCCGCAGCTTGTTTGTCAGGACCATATATCATGCGAGTGATTGTGTCATGTTATATTGTTTGTGATTCACAAGGTCAAACTGATAGACATAGTTTGCACGCACCACAAAGACAAGGTCATGAGTTTACCTTCAAGCTTCAGTTGTATGACTAGCAAGGAGGAAGCTGATGTCATAATGTTATAGCAGTTGGTGTTTGAGCTGAATTTATGTCAGTAACATAAGAGAACATAAATTTATTTTGATGATGCATTTTTATGTTTGGTTGGTGCATTATTATGCACTCAATTTGTCATGCTTTCTGCTGATGGAAGAAACTGTGTAAGTCTATAATGACATTTTATGACTATCAGTGTAAGGCAGAGTTTTCCCAAACCCGAGGGACAGTGGGGAATGGAACATCGAGCATAAGCGGGGATTTTTAGGCACGTTGTCCCGAGGGTTGGGAAATCGCCTGTCTTACTCAGGCAGTCATTTTCGATCCTTTATCTTGCCTACTGTTGATATGACAGCACCTTTTTTAAATTATATTATAAATTAAAACATAGCAATTATGCAGGACAAGTAATTAATAATGATACTTATATCAATTTCTGCCTCAAAATTTCAACTTGATTCTTTCAGCACCACCCCACACCGAAGAAAAAAACAGTTTCAATGCAGCCAAGTTCTTAGTGTACCTAAGCAAACCAGGCTAATGATGTGTTTCTTACCAGTTGTCATGTGCACATGGAGTAAACCTACTGTATACACTCAGAAATCACTTTACAGTTATATAAGATTATCTGATATAAGCAAATAGAACTTGACAAAACTTATATCCCTGCTTTATTTCAATAGATAGAGAATCGACCAAAACAAAATACCATCAGATATATTATTTTATCAATACAATGCTTTTCTAGAGAAAATTATGCAAGTGACAATGTATGGCAACCACTATTAAAGTCTTTACAGACAAGAACTGCACCTTAAAGCAATAAGCGATGGAAGAATACAAAACGTGTTGACAGCACAATGAACACAATTTATGAATAATTTATGGTATGTAATTTCGGCAATAACAGATGAGTGAGTGAGTGAGCGAGTTTGGCTTTACGGCGAATCGACACAAAATGGTCATATATCGCCGAGAAGAACCCATCTTGCGAACGCCAACTGTAAAGCATAAACATTTATGTAAAACTTTTTTAAAACGTACCTAAAAACACCCATTCAAAAATGTAAAGGACACTGCATAATGTAAAGCACATCTAAAATCATCCACGTAAGTTATGTTAAATGTATATACGTATGTGTTAAAATATCAGCTGCAAACGTAATAATATTGCAAAAGATGTAAATAAAAATATGAAATGATTTTATTATGAATTCCTACCTGCTTTAAAAACGATATATTTCCGACTGAAACTTTTTTATGCCCCCGAAGGGAGACATATAGTTTTTGAACCGTCTGTCCGTCTGTCAGTCTGTCGGTCTGTCAGTCTGTCAGTCTGTCGGTCTGTCAGTCTGTCAGTCTGTCTGCAATTTTCGTGTCCGGTCCATATCTTTGTCATCGATGGATGGATTTTCAAATAACTTGGCATGAATGTGTACCACAGTAAGACGACGTGTTGCGCGCAAAACTCAGGTCCGTAGCTCAAAGGTCAAGGTCACACTTAGACATTAAAGGATAGTGCATTGATGGGCGTGTCCGGTCCATATCTTTGTCACCGATGGATAGATTTTCAAATAACTTGGCATGAATGTGTACCACAGTAAGACGACGTGTCGCGCGCAAGACCCAGGTCTGTAGCTCAAAGGTCAAGGTCACACTTAGACTTTAAAGGATAGTGCATTGATGGGCGTGTCCGGTCCATATCTTTGTCATCCATGGATGGATTTTCAAATAACTTGGCATGAATGTGTACCACAGTAAGACGACGTGTCACGCGCAAGACCCAGGTCCGTAGCTCAAAGGTCAAGGTCACACTTAGACGTTAAAGGTATTTTTCATGATAGTGCATTGATGGGCGTGTCCGGTCCATATCTTTGTCATTCATGCATGGATTTTAAAATAACTACGCATTAATGTGTGACACAGTAAGACGACGTGTCGCGCGCAAGACCCAGCTCCGTAGGTCAAAGGTCCTAAACTCTAACATCGGCCATAACTATTCATTCAAAGTGCCATAGGGGGCATGTGTCATCCTATGGAGACAGCTCTTGTTTAAGTAACTCTTTAAAAGATTGAACGTCATAATATGCACTGCGCTGTGTAGCAAACTCCAAACAGTCGATTAAAATATGATTAATAGTTAGGCGCAATAATTAGGATTAAGAATTATTTAATTTAATAAACAATAATTGGTTGATCGGATCTATTAAGTCTAAATTAATAAATTCTTTTTTTTTCTTTTTTAAATTCGTTCATTGATTATAATTTATAAAATTTTAAATATGATTAGGCACAACTCTGACCATCGTTTCCTTCTAAATAAGATAAACGTCTTAAATTTAATATATATCGAATAATAGTTAGAAAAGATTCTACAACTGAAGAAAAAATGTGTTCTCTTTTCTACTTCAAAGCCAAAAGCATGAAACATTACATTACAAACTGTAGTTTGTGCAATGAATATGATATCGCATAAAATCTCACCTTTCCTCAACCATCGATGACGTGTATCAAAAGCAATATCATTAAATGGACATACTTCTCAATATTTTTGTAGTTTTCGTTTGCTATCTTGCTAAACGCAGTGCTTGCAAAGCTGCAATTGCCATACATCATGGTATTAGTTTTTGGAATATCAAGTGACAGCGTGTCTTGGAATCTTAGGTTTTTGACCGGTTTATACACTTCTTTCATATCCATAATATAGGCTGGGGACTAATTGTGTAAAGACTTAAAAGTATGAGTCAGAACCTTGTACTGCACCCTGTATTTCACTGGCAACCACTGGAGCTCCTTCAGACCCGGTGTTATATGATTGCGACGGGGCGTCTTAGTGATGACACGAGCTGCCGTGTTCTGGACATGTTACAACTTATTAAGTGTGCTGTTTGGAATACCACTTAACAAGGCATTACAGTAGTCCAACCGTGAAGTAACCAGGCTGTTGATAAGGGCCTCTGTGGCATCACGGATAAGATACCGTCTGATGTGACCAACTAAGTATTCTGCGAAGTTGTACATATCCAGCCCGGCACACAGAATTGACTTGTTGTTCCATATCCACATTTTGTGGATTTTATCTCAGAGTCACCGACCTTTACAGAGACTTCATCAATGTACTTGTAGTTACGCTGATGTGAATAGCATTAACTCCGTTTTATCAGCATTGAGCTTTAGAAAATATTCATAGCAAGTTTTGTGAAGGCCACTACCGAACATTTATTGTAAAAAAAACAGCAAACTTTTATTTTTGTGGTTCTTAACAACTCGGTTGTTTTTAGTTGTGAGGCTCCGGTGCCTACGCTTCGAGGTTCTGGGTACGGTAACTTGCGCGTTGAGGTATCCGTTAGCAGATAAGATAAATAAATGTCTTGATGAGTCTATATTTTCAGATGATATGAAAAAGTTCAGATTGTTCCCAAACACACTAAAAATAGTATTTTAGTCAAAGCAATTATATACCAGGCAGTCCCCAACCTGTGATGTCAAAGATGTTTGAAAAAGCCATTTATGAACAGCATATGCCTTTCTTGGATAAAATGCTTAACCCTTTCTTTAGCCCTTTTAGACCAAGCTATGAATGTAACACAACTCTGTTTGAAAATATTGAGAATTGGAAATATCTAGACATAATTCAATATCAAGCAGCAATTCTGGTGGAACTCTCAAAGGTTTTTGACTGCTACCATCATGATATGTTGCTGTTAAAAATGAAACATTATGGTGTATTCTGATCAACCATTGAGACTTATTGAAAGTTATCTATCTGATAGAAAGCAGTGTATGAAAATTTGAAATACATGTAGTATCTATCTGAATATTGTTAAAGGTATACCGTAAGGATCCATAATTTTCCGATTCTGTTCAACATATTTATTAATGATATATTTTACTTTATTTACCGAAGTCAGTTATACAACTATGCTGATGACAACACTCTTTCTTATTCAAGTTCTTGTCTGACAGAATCAACCAATACTCTGGAAAATGATACTTGAACACTTATAGAGCTCAAAAAATCAAATGAAAGCAAATCCAGAGAAGTTTCTTGCAAACGTCCTAGGCCAAAAACACAGCAGAAAGTAAATTCACATTCATAGTATAATAATATCAAGTGAAGGTGAACTAAAGTTATTTGGCTGTAAATCTAGATTTTTTTGTTACGTTTTAATTCACATGTGCCTAGTTTATGTAGATAAAGCTCTAGACAACTAAATGGTCTGAAAAGATTAGTAAACATCTTGATAGACTAGGTAGATTAACAGTTTACTATTCTTTTGTAATGTCAAATTTTAATTACTGCCCTCTGAGCTGGCATTTTACTAGTGAATGTAACATTGGAAAAATAGAAAAGATACAAAAAAGGGCACTAAGATTTACATATGAAGACTACAAAACACTCACAAAGATGAACAGTTACTTGAAACTTCTGGGCATATTTCTTTTCAAGTTAGAACGTTAAGAACAATTGCTTCAGAAAAATACACAATTGTGAATAAAATATCTCCAGAATTTTTATACGTTTTGTTTGTGAAATATAAACATGTTAATTACAATTTTAGACATACATGGTTGAGGTACCACGTTCTAGAACAGTAAGGACAGGAACAAATCGTTCTGATATGCTGGCGCCAAGCTATTGAATCAGTCACCTGATGATTTTCGAAACCTTCCCTTTCCTTCTTTAGTCACTGATACTTTGCAGGGATAAAATTGTGTCTGTTCATCCTGAGGAGTGACATAAAGTATCTGATTTGAAGTTTTCACTTTTCTCTATTTTACATGGTCTTAGTGGTGGTGACATACTCGGTTTTTGCTTATTAATTTAGATTGCTGTTTACTCTAGATTCTATTTATAGCCACTCCATGTATTTCAAATTTGCTTTATGTCCTATTATGATATTCTACTTGCAGTGCTAATATTATCTCACTGCTTCTATGTTTTCTTTGCTTTATGCAGTGCGTAAACAGTTTTGTATGCTTGTGTTTAACTTTGCTTTTCAGCTGTTTAGTATGCTTAAATTGCTAATATATATGCTGTGTAACTACTTGTGAATATGTAGTTTATAACCCTCTCTCATGTAGTTATAGTGTGCCTTCTTTAAGTAATGGTCTTATAAGCTTTGACTTAACATTCTCGTTATATGTGCTTAGCTTTTTAGATATATGTGCTGATTCGATCGTTTAGCTAGTATGTTTATGTAGTCTTATACTTAATGAATATTTTAAACTTTTAGTACGAAGGCTTTATCACGTATTTGATTTGTAAGTCGGTGAAAAAGCTCACTAGGATTTATGTTACTTGTTGTTACTCTCCGACTTTGCACATAAATATTACCTGACTTGACATGACTTAACAAATACAATTTTTATAAGCAAAAGCGGACAACTTACATCATATTTAGGTAAGTGTCCAATGCTTCAAGACACCTGAAAAATATGTAGACCGAGATAAAATAAACATTTAATTTGCCAACCAGAACTTTCTTCTCAAGTTCAGTCTTTCACTTTATACAAGGAGTACTGACCTATAAATAGATTTACATATACCCACTGTTTAGCGCTTGACTCTGTGGCTAGCATACAGCTTTGCAATGTACTTTCTTTTGCAGATCAAATTAAAATCATCATTCTTGCATAAAACATTTGTTTAATTGCCGATTTCGGTCATGCACAGACAGGGAAAATATGTACAAACTTTGTAATTCTCGTGAGCACGCGCTGTTGGAGAACGTTTTTGATATCCTGTTCCAGGTCCAACGTAAAAAAATGGGCAACGAGTCAGTGTTAGTCGAAGCCGAAATGTTACATTATTTTTTCAAATAGCATTTTCATAAATTAAAAATTTTCAGCCTCACTTTACTTTCAACTTTTACCAAGTGTTCACTCTTCACACGCCACTGCATTGACGTTCCGTTTTATTGTATTATTACCCGTGTTTGACTTAAGGAGGTAGGTTACCTTCATATTTGTATGTGCGCATGTCCAACCGGAAGCTAACGTGACGATTTACGACGACGTTTACGACAAACTAAATGTGTTTGTATATTCATTCTTCTGAAAACAAATCATGAACCTGTCGTCGATCTGATGCTTTATGGTTTAGTAATGCAGAAATAATGAATAAATTGCCGCAGAAACGCTTCAAAACAATGTTGTCTTAAAATGACGTCATTGACGTCATGACGTTACGTGTCAGTTACCGCGCAAAATTAATAGCTTTTATCTTGAAAGTACGTAATTCTGTGCATTTTCTTTATTTTAACTATTTTCAAATTACCATTATTTGCTGAAATATTAAGTCTTTTGCTCTGAATAATAATCAATATTTTGCTTCTTTTATGTAGTTATATCGAAATATTATGCGGAATGTAAGAAAATGGATGATGATAACCAATGTTATTTGGAATATAGTTGGTTGAAAGGTTACTTGTTACGGCCATTTTCAAATAAAAAATCTCGCAGTTTGATTTGTAATACCTATTTTTTCAGGTTCCGTTGATAATTTGTTACTTATATACTAAAAGTAAGATCTAAAATTGTTCAAATTTCAGTAGAAAACTGTGGTTTCTTGAATTGAATTGATGTTACCATGGAAACGAAGCCCGTGACCTATGTATCTAAATGTAAAATTCAAAAGCGTTGACACTGGTCTATTTAAGAAACACAGCTTCGGCTTTTTATTTTCATTTCAACAATATCTATGAGAATAATAGCAGCATGTTTAACGATTTTCCATGAAAAATGCCAGACGAGGTACTGCTGTAAGTATTCTAAGCTGGGAAATTTGTTTGAATAAATGCAAATAACACGAAAATATTACTTACGTTAGATATTATATGTTTTAAAGCTAAATCAACTAGAAAGATAATCTTATTCAATATTTTTTATAAGAAATTACGACAAAAAGCAAGATATCAGCTATTTTAAACATCTCTGTTGCCATGGTTACTTTAAACTTTAAGAAAAATAGGGTACCATGTAAAGTGCTTGGTATTTTGCTAATAATATTACCCAAATATTCCATGTTGGTCATTAACAGAATGGCACTGAAGCCGTCGAAAACCCCTATTTTTATACATAGTTGTTTAGAAATGAGAGACAATGCGTTACCATGGAAACACGAGCCCCGCGACATATACATTTTAAGCTTATATTAGAAAACTAACGTGCATACTAGTAAAATTATCAATTATGCAGACTTCTACGGATATCAGTGAAACTAAAATACACTGAAAAGTGTTAAATCTCCGTATTTTCCTTCTTCTTTCAATATGAAATACCTTTGGAGGGTCATGTTCTTCAAACCTGGATAAAAATTGAACTTGAAGGGGCAGAGACAAACGAAATTGAAATTGTAGCAGTTAAAACTTCATATTACACGAAATACAAAATAATGCTGCGTTTCAACTAATTTGAATTTACCCTTGTAACAAGGTAACCTACCTCCTTAAAGTCGCAAATTTATCCCTTAAAATGACAGACAAACAATTCTGAAAAAAAAATATAATTTCGTTTGTTACATTATTTTGAATAAACAAAGTTGGCATGCTAACTTTATATCTTACACTAAAACTTCTAAAACTGTTTGTGTTCATTAAAACATAAACATAACAAAACTTTAAGGATACGAGCTGCAAACTTTAAGTTTAAAGAAATCTACATAGTTATTGAAAACCTGATGAACAGAAGGTATTTGTTATCTACTTTGATTGCTTAATGTCTGTCGTCTGTCCTCTGTTTACACGTAGCTTGTACATGTGTTTTTGTACTAGCTCTTTATGAAATTTGACCAGGATGATTTTTATAGGACAAATTCGAATACTGGTCCTATGGTGTCCAAATCTAGGTCACCGGGTCAAATTAAAGAAAAAAATGTGTATATGAAATAGGTGCTGCATTTTTCACTGAGGAATATGATCAGAATGATCTTCAGGATGAAGTCTAAGTCGAGTATTATATTGGTCTTATGTGGTCAAAAAGTATATCATTAGGTCAAATCAATGAAAACTCTGTGTGTGCAACACTGGTTTATTTTAGCACTGGATATTTGTGAAATTTAATCAGAGTGATCGTCTTGATGAAGTCTAAGTCGCGTTTGAATATAGGTCATCTAGACAAAGAAAGTAAGTCATCAGATCAAACTAAATACCTAGTCTATGCAATAGGGGCTGCATATTTCACTAGATTGTTATGGAACTTGATCAAATAGTTTGTCATGTCTAGATCAGGCTTGAATATAGGTCATATGGAGTCCAAAACGGTCAATCTGTCAAATCAAATAAAAGGTTAGAGCGTGTAATCGGGGCTGCAATTTTCAATGAATATTCATGAAATTTAATCAGGATAATTGCCACGGTGAATTTCAGGTAACGTTTGATTATGGGTCAACTAGGGTCAAAGTCACTAGGTCAAATAGAAAAAAATATTGTATATGTAATTAGGGCTGCTTTTTTCAATTAAAATTCGTGATTTTCAGGTTCCATTAGAATATATTTTGGGTCATAAACAAGGCCATCCAGTCAATTCAAAGACACATGTATGCAATAGGGGCTGCATTTCTTCACTGGATATTGATGAGATTTTGATTGAATGATTTTCTTGTAGACGTCTAGGTCAGATAAGAAAATTGGGTATCTAGAGTGGATTAACTAGATGACATAGTCAAATTAAAGAAAACATTTGTGCATGCAATAGGCGCTGCATTGAACACTGGGTTTGAATGGAATTTGATTTCAATTTATATTTATATGTATAAATCTAAACGTTTGTGCAGGATCAAGTAAGTTAAAACATAAAAAATGAATACTATTTCATGAGTATAATATGAGAGATTAACTCAGAAATAACATTTATTGAACATTAGAGTCCTACTAATATGCGCATGTCGGCATCATGTTTGCGACATATACAAAGTGTCATTTGAATTTGATGGAAACTATAGGAGACCACAAGGAGTTGAGTATACAAGGAATATATATAGTTGTAATAAGGCTAAGTCCAAACAAGGCATACTTATAAAAATGTGTGACCTTAGGTTAATTCTGTTGTATACACTTTAGCAACAAACCGTCGTTCCTGATTTAAAGATTAGATGTATCTGAAGCTGCGCCATTTTGTCAAAGTGTGTTCATTCAATTGAAGAAATAAGCGGTATCTGACCGGTATCTGAGCTGAAGGAAAATTGAAAGTGCATAATCTCGTACAAAATTTGGAAGTGTCTGCCTTTAGATCATCAATCTGTCTTTAATAAAATTACTTACTATGAATGTAAGCCCTAAGGAATCATTGAGGTGTTTGACCTTCATAAGCTTTAATTGCATGATTTGAGAAGAAGCTGTCTGCTTCTGACTTCGGATTATATTGAGTTGTGTGACCATATTACTGATGGTGCAAGATCATTTGGAAGAGTAGAATTGTTTGTCCCAATCGGAATTAATATCTGTTTCAAACTTGAAGTGAAACCTAAAAACAAATAATTCCTATTAACCACAGGGATATTGAAACTACTATATCCACATGCAAAGTAGTGGTAGCTATCTAAAGGCACAATTAGTGGAATATACTCTCTTTGAAAAAGAAGCGTTAGCTGATCACAAGAAAAAATGGTGTATTACCTTTTGTAAATGGAAGTCTTGTCTGAGAACAGATTATCTGGATTTGCCGTATGCACAGCATTTTGTTTCTGACCTTTATCATTCAGGAACCTCACCTTAACATGAGTGGTGTTTGATTTGACCCAAAGTCATTCACGATCTCAGATTTATTAAAACTGTTAAACATTCTGGAACACCACCTTAACATAAGGGGTGTTTGATTTGACCCAAAAGTCATTCATGATCTCAGATTGATGAAAATTGTAGCGCCTAAACATATGGAGAAATAAAATTGTCTGACTAAATGACTAAAGGAAAATATAATGTCTATCGTATTAATGACCAAGTGATATTTAAAATAGTTTTGTCTGACCTGAAAGGTAACTGTGGAACATGCGTCAGCTGCTCAAGAATATCCAGACCTTTTGACAAAAATGCCAGAGGGGAAACACACGAGACAAATAAGTGGTATATTATCTAAAGAAAAATATACAGTATAGCGGGTTATTTCTACGGGGGGAATATTTCTGCGTTTCTGCGGTCTCTCGGTAGAATCGCAGAAATATTTCCAGCAGAATAATCCTCCAGCAATAATTAAAAACGCAGAAAATCTGCATCTTTTACCTATGTTGTTTCACGCTATGTTACCCGAGGCAATCCGAAGTTCACAATGGCATGGTCTAATTATTGGAAATTACTGTCTTTATCTATCAATTGCCGATAAAGATATAATTGAGTGTGATGGTCAATCAAAGTTCTAACTGTTAACCCCTGAGAAAACGTTTTTTCTTCTTCTTTTTTTGCGAATGAAATAAACTGAGTGAATTTCATTTGAGTTGTTCTTATTAATCCCTTGTGAAGATCTTTCGAACTAGCCTATACTTTAGTAACTTTTGTACATGTATAACCGTTAAACCGTAATTGCAGTTCTAGTTTGTGCATAATTGGTATTGGACTTCAGAGAGATAGAATGAGTATCTTATGACACTCAAAGAGAAAGGAGGATACAGCTGTTGTTCCTGAAAATGACAGTGGACTTAAGAATTTACTTGGCGAGAGTGTACTACGGGAAGTTAATGATAAAATGAGGGATGTTATCACTTCTCCGTCCACCCCAGGAACTTCTGGAACTGTAGGGACCCCTAAATCTAGGGGCAAATATGCATCATACACACCGAACGACCGAGCTAGCATTGGAAAATACTGTGCTGAAAACGGCACTGCTTCTACTGTTCGAAAGTTTAAGTGTACATTTCCCGAATTAAATAAAAGTTCAGCAAGGTACATGCATGAAAAGAACAAAGAAGCAATTGTTTCTCGTAAAAGGAAACTGGACTTCTCGGAAGTGACAGAAATTCACAGCAGAAAGCGTGGACGCCCACTTCTTCTTGGAGAAGAGCTGGACTTCAAGGTCCAGAAGTATATAAGTGCATTACGAGAAGGCGGGTCGGTAATAAACACAGTCATTGTCGTGTCGACTGCAAAGGGATTATTGAAGCTATTGACAAAAATATGTTGGTCGAAAATGGCGGGTCATTATCGATTGGGAAGGACTGGGCTAAATCCATCATGAGTAGAATGAACCTTGTAAAACGTAAAGGTAGCACAAGTTGCAAAAATGACAAAGTTGAAAATTTGGATCAACTAAAAGACGAATACCTAACCCGTATACAGGACTTTGTTTCTGAATATGACATCCCTACTGATATGATCATAAACTGGGACCACGCTGGTTTAAATATTATCCCCGTATCAGACTGGACGATGGACGAGAAAGGGAAGAAACGAGTTGAAATCTCGGACCTTGGTGATAAACGCCAGATTACTGCAATATTTGCTGGTTCACTTACAGGTAAAACTCTTTAAATGATGGCTTAATTGCTATAAATTACCCTTAACGGATGATCTTTTTTACTAAGTTATATATTAAAAACTATTTTTATGCCAACTAGGTGTGAATTGCAGTTTTACGCATTGTAACTATCTATTATCGCCTGTGTTGCCGATGTCAATGTTTCGATATCGATTAAAAAACAACAATACAATTCAATACTACACCGGTACAATGTTTGTTTAAGTCTCACTTTTCATGACATTACATATACATCCATACCCATAAAATAATCATGAAAACCCTTCCAAAATAAATACGAGAGACTATTTATTATAACAAAACAAACACATAGACAAAAAATAAAACATAAAACACACGTGCCTGTGATATAATTGGATTCCTTGTTTTATTTTTAGGTGAATTTCTACCACCACAAGTAATATTTGGAGGGAAAACGGACCGTTGTCATCCCAACTATAAGTTTCCCGGAGACTGTCATATAACACACAGTGAAAATCACTGGGCTAACTCCGAGACACAACTGGCCTACTTCGATCACGTGATTCTACCGTACTTGGAAAAAACACGGAAACGCTTATCTCTGCCCAAGGAATCGAAAGCATTGTGCATTTTTGACGTTTTCAGGGCGCAAATGACCGATCAGTTTAGAGATCATTTGTCAAAGAATCATGTTAAAATTGTTTATGTGCCAGCGTGCTGCACTGATAGGTTGCAGCTTATAGACGTAAGTGTGCAAAAATCGGTCAAGGCGCATTTGAAGGCATCTTTTGAATCTTGGTATTTAAAGGAAATCACAAAGCAAATGGGCGTAGGCTCTGATAAAGTATGTCCAGTTGAAATGCCATTGCATCTTATGAAAGAGCAGTTTTCGAAATGGCTTGTTTCAATGTTTCAGTGCATTAAAGCCAAATCAGACCTAATCGTGAATGGATTTCGTGCTGCCGGAATAGCTAGTGCTCTGGAAGAAATCATGCCTCTAAATCAGTTAAAGGTTTAATGCTCTGTTAAAAACATGCGAACTGCAAAAACAATGATCATGTTATCAATGCAAACTGATTAACTGTAGGAATGAGAGAATGTGTTTGTTTGTTTTTTCATCTTTCAATTAAATGAAATACGAACTGCAAGGATAATTATCATGTTATATCACTTTGCTTATATGCATATTGTTTTCGATTCACATGTCCTTATATCCTATAATGTATTTATTAAAAGCGAAGTTACTTTACAGCAGTTTCCTGTAATTTAGTTTATTGTTTTTCACACGCTAGTCATTCTCACGACGCCCGATCATGGAGGAAATTTACCTCTTCCTGGGAATCAAAAACGCAGAAATTTGTCTTCCTTTTATGTGAAAACGCAGAATTTTAACAAGCAGAAATTTTCCCCACTAGTTTTGGGGCCAAAACGCAGAATATTTTGATCGCAGAAATAACCCGCTATACGGTAATATGTCTAAAGTAGTTTATGTAACTAAAGGATGGTCTGGTCTTAGGAAAGTAGCAGGTAAATTAGAGGTGTCTTACCTGATGGAAAAATAAAATACTGAGTTCTACTTTAATTTGTGACTTTGACCTGATACATTATTCGATACCTCTATCCTATACAAAATAGATAGCATGAGGAAAGAAAACCAAATGTATTTGCCATTGTAAAATCATAAGAATTTTACACGCGTTTGACCTTAGTAGAAACAATGGTGTTTGTCCTTAGGAAAGAAGGTACCGTCGTACAAGGGAAAAGGAGAAATAAAAAGACAGGAAGTGCTTTCCGAAGGACAAATATATGTAGCGTTTCAGCTAAATTGTTTTGTGAATTGTCATGAGGAAAAAAGTGTGTCTAACCTTAAAAATATATATATTGTCTGAATTATAACCTATGGTGACTTGACTTGTTCTTAAGGGAAATTGAGCGGTGGAGAGGTGTCCGACATTAGGGAATGCTAGAGAAAATTCATTTCTTTTCTTTTCTACGTTTAACTATTTGTGTCTGACCTAGTGAAATATGTCTCAATGAGACTGAAGGTTGATGGAGCGTGTATTTAATGTGTCATACATACATTCTGTAGTGTTTGTTGTGATGTCATTTAAAGAAAATGTGGTACGATATGTTCTGATGGAAAAGATTTCCTTAGAATATTGATCAAAATTTTGAAAAAAGTTTAAAAGTTTAACGTTTCAAGAGCCCCTGTTTGTTGTGTTGTCATTTAAAGAAAATGTGGTACGATGTGCTCTGATGGGCATCCAATTCATTTAATTATGATCCTTACGATCAAACTGCAGCTCTGTATGACTTTTACTCTTCTCTGGAGCGTGTTAAAGTAACTTGCACAGAGTAAATAGCCTAAATGTGCACACCACAGGGTTAAAATAAAACATGTAGGCGTTTACAGACTACATGAATTATTTGCTAAATCTATGCGTTCAACACACTATAGTTGAATTAGTCTACTATCTACCTTGGTCGCGTTACCACAAAAACAAACATTTTTTAAGGATGGTCCCATATGGTTTCGGGTGTCATTAGGTCAATGTGAAGTTCACGATGATCTCTTAAAAGACTGAAAACAGGTCAATGTTATAAGTACTCGTACCTTGAGACTTAACACAGCTTCTAATAAAAAGCTTGAGATATCACTTGGGATTATAACCATGCAACATAATAGTATTATTGTCTTTGGTTATTACATGACCTCTATCATTTTATGGGTCAAGGTTACGATGGGGTTGAAACTATAAGGGACTGTAATCAATTGCTTGAGAACATATTTATCATAATGGTATAATGGTCTATCGTTAGTAGATACTGTGATATTGGGGGTCAATAGACAGAAAATATTTTCAGATCAATAACTGGAAAATGTCTGTTTTGGAATTCAGGTCTAAGGTCAATATCATAGTGACCTTGAACTAAAATGGTATGCCTCGAGAATGCTTCAGCCTCAAGCCATCACACTTGAGCATGATTGTCTACGGTCAAAAGATTTTTTGATATAGGTCAAAGGTCAATGTGACAGCATATTGAAGACTGAACATTGCAAAGATACCTCTGACAGGCGATCTATGGGTGTCATATGTGTTTTACTGACATCACTTGCTTTCATCAAGCACAGTTTTTGGACAATTACTGATACTGATCTTTTCAAACATAAATTGCGCATTTTATCATACCACCGGTATCCAATTCCCTTAAGGCACGTTTTAACTGTCCGTCCGTCATTTCGTCACATTATCTTTTGCACTAAACACCCGTGGATTCAAATGAAAACTGCTATACATTATAAACATGAAGTGAACATGCGCATAGTCTCATAAATTTAATGTCCACTTTTTTTCTTATGCACATGTATTGATTATACAATATCACAAGTATATGTACTTTGAGTGCTCAAATTCTCGGACAGTTTCCATCCAATTTGAAAGAAACATGGTAAGCATGATTCACATCAAGTTGACATGCAAATACTGTCAGAAGTTTTATGTCTTATTTTCTTTTATTGGGTCCCGTTTTATACTTAATAATATTACATTTTTGCTTTCTATCCAGTATTTTCATTGGACATGTATCTTGCAACTTTGACATCACTGTTATTTTATTGATCGTTTTTGGTTAGGGTTGACTGTCAACACAGCAAAAGGGAAAATGTATTCACTGGTGAAATAGTTTCTTTGATTTTTGACATTCAAACAAGCAGTTGTGTCTTGTGGGTCCTGGCAAGGAATACCAGTCAGTCAAATGTGCTTCTTTCTGGAGTCATAGTGCTTTTTTGTATGAACGTGCAGTTTAATTTACCTATAGGATTTTTTGTTTTAGTCTGTTTTATTAAACTGCATTTATAAATTTTAGTCTGTTTTACCTTAGAAAGCATAAAAGTCACAGGTTACGTTTAAATTTGTGAACTGTTTTCTGAATTATTATAACTTCTATTGGATAGTCCAATGCATGGAACATTAATATCGACAAACCTATTCCATACGAAAAGCACAAAGTAGGAACATAGTTATGTGAGCTACAATGACGCGGAATTATCTGTAATCAGGACTAAAATAAACAAAACATAACAATTCAATCAACAAGAACAAAACTTGGGGGAAAAAGCAGTGAGAAGACTTTGCTGTCTTTATTTATTTACAGCGAAACTTGCCATCATCCTGACCATCATCATCAATATGACTATTACTCTGACCATCAACATAACATTTATGGTACCTGACTTCAGTAAATATAGATTTTCCTAAATATTTGAATGTTACTGAAGTCCTGCCTATAACGATAATTTGGGCCAAATAATGGTTAAGCATACACTACATGGGAAACGCCTTGACTTGATCATTGCATGTGAATAATTGGACATATTATCTGTTTATACTTTCATTTAATTCACTTTATAATGGTTTCGATATGTCTTTTTTTCTGTCAAACCATTGTAAATATAAGAACTTGTATATACGACATTTTTATATGAATGTGTTTATCTTTTTATGTTGATAGTGGACCTAATTTGTTCACAATATATGCAATCCACTCAAAACAATCAGTCACAAACATAAATACTTGCTTGCAATCATAGCCACCATTAACACATTCTATAACATTACCATCACAATCATCATAATCACAATCTTAATCACTATCATCATCAGCGCGATCATAATCATCACAACCATCGTCATTTTTGTCACCAGCAAAATCATAATCATCGCCACCATTACTATCAATATCATCATTGCTATCATCATCATAATAATTATCATCTCCACAGCCATACCCTTTACCACAACCATCGTCTTTATCCCAATTACCATATCCTACATCATCATAGTCACCATCATCACTTTATATAGTCATTTTAAGTAAGAGATGTTTTAGTTGCTGCATGTATATATCTAATTTAAGCTTTTTGTTTCAGTGCTGTTGTATTGTCTTTCCTTTGGGATCATGGAGTAAATTTCACATATGAGTTCCGTTTAAGCCAATGCTAGGGGGCGTGAGAGGTGTTGCACATTTCATTACTTCTCATGAACAGACACAATGAAACCGAGTCAGTATTATCTGCTTGGTTGCAATATATGCATCCAAAGGATCTTTTTACAGATTTTATTATAATATCGTTTTATCAATTCCATTGTATAAGAGCGTTCATATGTTTTCCTTTATTTGTTGGTTAATATGTTTACTTATTGTAAATACGAGTATATGTTTGTGTGAATGTTGATAGTGAGTCATCAACACAAAATGAAGTCGTTACTTACTTGATTACTTATTTAACTACTTACTTACCATCATCGCTCTTTCATACTATTAGCAACACCATTGCCATAATTGCAATCACCATTATTATCAAACTAACTAGCATCCTAATTATCACCACAAACACCAGCATCACAGCGATAATCGTCATCATTAACGTCGTCATTATTATTTTCACCACCTTCATTAAAATTATCAACATATTGGCTATATTTATCACATGGATATTATCTATCAATATGTTTTACCTGATTCATAAGCATTTGCTGTGCTGTACGTAAACAAATAGTGCTGCAATGTCTGATTTGAGGGTATATACGGTTACGGTTACTTACGGTTAAGCTTGGGCAAACTCAGTATTTATGCGTGCCACTCACTTTGGAAACCTCATTATCTCTATTTTTAGCACCATCTTCATCATAATTGCTACTATAAGCGCAATCATAACCTTCACAAATCGTCGTGATCAGCGTCACCAACATTGTTATTTTCATCATAATCATATCTTCATCATCTTCACCAACACCTTGATATTATTATCATAGTTCCCGGTAACATCTTCGTGTTATCTACAACATCTGCATTATAATCACTGTCACAAACATTACAACAATTGATGTTATCAACATAATCAATCTCCAGAATAACCACCATTACCATAACATCTTCGACTTTATCACCACTACCATCTTCTCTATCACTGCCATCACCTTCATTACCTAACATACTTACTCTAAATGGGGAATGTGATGGTTATTTCAAAAAAAATATTTAAAAAAGTGTTTGTATACAATTATTTACAAGTTCATATCTGTCTGTTTTCGAAAGTTAAATCTTATTGAAATCAGTCAAAATGTTTCGAAAGCATCGTAATGTTTCAGGATTGTTTTGAAGTTCCGGTATTTAGAAGTACACTGAAGTAGAAACTGAATCGAAAAATAATCAGGACAGAGAAAGTCGTCCTTTTTTATGTATTTTGTTAGTTCTTTTTTCGAAGGTCTGGCATTCAGAAATTCCAATGCTGCAGAAAATTTAATTAAAACAGACTTCTAAATTTACTTTGGAATTATCTGCTAAAGTTTTAATAAGAATTTTGAATAACCTTTTTGGAATGATTATCACACAGAATCAGAATATTCCAAATTTACATGGTACTAAATAATAGGCACTCATACGAAACTTTTTTGGCATGTTAACCCTTGTCTCTTTGGTCTGTATGGATCATACATTGGACATTTCCTTGGACATATTAGTTTTTTTTTTATTTTAAAGTAAAAATTGTATTGTTGTTTTATGTCGACAGAAGAATATAATCATTACTCTAGTTAACAAAATACCTTGTACCGGAACGACTGTTTTATATGTTTACATTGTTTCTTTATCCCCATATTGTACTTTGAATACTTAGGTGAATAAAAGTAATGTTGTTGTTGTTGTTGTATCAATAAATGAAAAGAGTAAATAATTCTAAACTCTTGAGATATCTTATTAATTATTTATGTCCATTGCTTGCGTTCAATTTTCATCTGCCTAAAGAACTTTTATAAAATAAAATCATATTTTCAGCTATCATTTCTATTACACCACACTAAACATATAACTATGATATGCAAAGAAAATTCAAAACTATATACTGCATATCGTCAGGAATTATTGTTTAAATCCTGCCTAGTATCCTTTGCAAAAACCTGGTGTCTTATTCAATTAGCTGATCAATATTTCATATTATTGTTTATTTTCTGTCATCCAACAGCATTAACGAATGTGAGAAGCAACCACACTGCATTGTATGTTCATTGGGGAAAAGCTGGTGACTTATCTAACCAAGCTTAGGAACAGTTAATGCTTTTACCTGATAATTTTTCAACCTGAATGTAAAAAATCACATGCTGAAAAAGGCAATATATACCTTAAAACAAAAATAATGGATCACATTATCTGGTCAGGAAGACCAAAGCCCTATAGAAATAGTTTATTGCTTATTCTTTTAGATTCAACCTCGATATATGGTACGTTAAAAATTATCAATATTTCATTTTCAGAATGAAAAAAGAACTGTCGGAAATCATATTTTTTTTAAAGATTTGTATTGTTTCCTTCTCAATAACTAATTCATTTAATTAATACTGGTCATGCAAATAATCGTACATCTATTATACAAGAAGAAGAAGAGGAGGATTATAATAACTTGAGAAGGGTAGAGGCTTCAATATTGTAACAAAATTATGAAGACAAAATGATTCAAAGGCTCTTTCATTAGCTTTTCAGGCGTTTCCGTTGCCAAATGTTTAAGGTCTAAATTGCTTGCCCCTCACTGCTAACGGTAGACACCTCAACTGGGACTTAGAATTCATTCTTGCGAGAAAATTGTCCAACTAACAACTAAAATGCAAGTTCACTAATTCTAACAAGGGACCCACCAATGACTGAAAACATCTTCGTAGGGTCAACTGCTGTGATATTCAATCATGAAAGACGAGATGTCGTCAAAAGTCATATGTATGTGTAAGCCTGTCATTAAACTCAATGGAAACATTTTATTCAGTTTATTTACACTAACAAAGGTTATATAAAATAGTGTTGTAGTGGAAAACATATGGCACTTAAATAAATGTATGCAATTGGTTTTAACAGTTCAAATTAAAGCATGATTTGTTTTTTAAAAAGAATGGAATCCGAATAAAAAATTATATTTCTTCATAGAAAACATTCACTAAAAAAGTTCAAAACATATCCATTGGTGAAATCCAGTAATTACATGGTCCAAAGATGTGACTTGCATTTTTTAAGTATGCTGAGTGCTAGATGACTTGTTGTTCAACCCGTTTGCATTTGTATTTTCATAATTTTATGTATCTACTTGCATGTATATATAAGCAATAAAACATGGTTGAATTAACTATTTTCTGAAGTATAGATTTAGCAAATTTTCAATTAAGGAATACAATGCGTGTTGGAAAATGCAATTGGTTTTAACAGTTCAAACAAATTAAAGCATGATTTTTTTCAAAAAAAAAAAAAAGAATGGATTACGAATAAAAAGTTATATTTCTTCATAGAAAACATTCACTAAAAAGTTCAAAACATATCCATTGGTGAAATCCAGTAATTACATGGTCCAAAGATGTGACTAGCATTCTTTAAGTATGCTGAGTGCTAGATGACTTGTTGCCCAACCCGTTTGCATTTGTATTTTCATAATTTTATGTATCTACTTGCATGTATATATAAGCAATAAAACATGACTAAATTAACTATTTTCTGAAGTATAGGTTTAGCAGATTTTCAATTAAGGAATACAATGTGTGTTAGAAAATATCATTTATCGTCGCCTTTTTATTCATTAATATTCGTAATGTATATTTTATGCTAAATTTTCAAATTGGAGAGAAGTTTGCTGGCTAAAACAAGCTGTAAAGAAAGGTAAAAGCTAAAAAATAACTTAACATCTCCATTGGAGTGTTTATTTGTTCCAATTTATGACAAGAGTGTCTAAGTATCAGGTCGTTTTCAATCATTATAAGCATTTGAATATTATATTGATATTGTATATCACATTCTATGAGTAAATTCGTACGTGTGAGATCACAAAACATATAGAAACAACGTTTTACTATCTTACATAATCAATGCTTAACTCAGTTTGCATCATTTTATAAACTGGCATAACTACTGTTGTTATCTGATATTTGTTTTACATAAGCAAGAATGCATAACGAGAGTTAATTAAACATTTTTTTCCAATCAAAAACAAACAAAACACGCACAACAAAATTTTTATTTTGGAAAATGTAAAATAGACTATGCTCATTATTTTTCATTCAAAGGGAGATAACTCGTACAGTGCATAAATACATTACAATGGATACATTTCTTTCTTTAATAAATGGTAGCATTTAAGCAACAACTATTTGTCCGGACACATGGTACTGAACAGAAATAAATCACTTCAATTCTCCTTTTCGGACCTCTAAACATACGAAATCTTTATTCAAATGTAAGCAAATATGCTCTTTAGTTTGGAGGATGACCTAACTCTATTCGGCTAAATCAATGCTGGAGATATCGTGAAAAAGTTCTAAAAGCCTACGGTTGTTGGTAGCTTCAACGGGTTAGCCCTAAATTTAAAGCAATACAATAAGCTTCTTTTTCTTTATAGTAGATGTTAAGACAATTAAAATAAAAGTGATAATTATTATCTGCTTAAAAGGAAAACAATGTAATCTCAGATTAAATGCTCAGAAAAATATTTAATTCTAACGTCTATCCTCAGTAGGTTTTAGGGTTTGGGTTAGATTTAGAGTTTAAGGTTAGAATTAAAGTAATAATAAGGTGTATGGTATATTTGCATTTGTTCCTTGATATAACTAAGTAAGGTCACATTATTATTAGTAGAACTATTGACTATTACACAGTGTCAAAAAATTTATTTAATGTTATTAGAAATTTTGAAATTTTAGGAAATACTGAGAGTTGTCATTTGCCATTAACATTTCAATTGCAAGTGTCAAATATAAACCATGATCGAAGTAATACAGACACAGGTAACAATACACGGATAAGATATAACTTGACTAATGATAACGGCAGTGAATAAAATAGGTATTTAGTAGAAAATATCATAAGTTGTAGTTTTGATGCTGTAGAAACTCTGTTGAACAATGAAAGCAGTGACATCAATAAATAATAGGTGTATTTGAAGACGCTAATTTAAACAGCAGTGATGCATTTAAGAAAGGAAATCAATTTGGTAAAATATTGAGAAAACACAAACCGTGGTTTGATAAGGACTGCAAGCAAGCAAAGGCTGAAACGAGAAATAGTTTGAAACGCTTTCGGTACAAGCGGAGTGAAAGTAACCTATTATCGTATATAAATAGTAAAATACATATAATAAAATCTGTAAAATGATCATTTGAAAGCACAGAATGCAACCAAGAAGAATAATAGCGGACTCGGTTTCATTGAGTCTGTTCATGAGAGGTAATGTAATGTGCAACACCTCTCACGCCCCCTAGCATCGGCTTAAGCGGAACTCTATTACACATATGTTGAATGGACTCCATGATCCCAAAAGACCAGAAAATATAACAACACTGAATCCAAGCACGGGGAGGCTTTTTACAGCCGCCACACGGCACTTAAAGATTGCTGTTGTGATAGTTGATAAAATCTGTAAAATGATCCTTTGGAAGCAAAGAATGCAACCAATAAGAATAATAGCAGACTCGGTTTGATTGAGTCTGTTCATGAGAGGTAATGTAATGTGAAACACCTCTCACGCCCCCTAGTACCGGCTTAAGTGGAACTCTATTACACATATGTTGAATGGACTCCATGATCCCAAAAGACCAGAAAATATAACAACACTGAATTCAAGTACGGGGAAACTTTTTACAGAAATACATGCAAACGGAAACGATTTGTGTATAATGAAAGTACATTATCTAGATTAGAAACATCAACAGGCAATTCTGAAGAATTTTGGAATGAGAGTAAATAACTCACTAATCAACCTAGAACGGACCCTATCATTTCACTAAATGATTGGTTTAACCATTTTAGTAACCTGTTTGCACAGGCGAGCTGCACGCATATTGAACAAGGAGGAGATTGGCCAGATGTAGAAAATGTAGACATTGAACTTTATGAAATCGAGCAATTGGTTTTCAATGTCAGTATTGCAGATGAGGGATTCACGGCCGGTATAAAGTCATTAAAGTTAAATAAGGCTACTGGTGGAGTTATTATTCCACAACATTTGGTATATATGGTGTACATGTATTTTTACCATTTATTCGCAAAATGTTTAATAGACTATTTTCTAAAGGTAAATTTCCAAATAAATGGACAAAGTCAGTTGTTATACACCTTTTTAAAAAGGGTAGTGTGAGTTACCCTACAATTACCGTGGCATTGCATTATTAGATGTTCTTAGCAAAGGTTATATATCAATTATTACTAAACAATTAACATTTTATAAGAATGTATACTGTAAAATGTGTGAACCACAGGCGGGATTTAGAGCGGGATACTGTACAGTTGACAATGCATTTATTCTTCAAGGTATTGTAACCAAATATCTATGTATGAAAAGGAGAACGGTGTATGTAGCGTTAATTGATTTTCAAAAAACGTTTGATTCAGTTAATCATAATATATGATATAATGTATTAAGACAATAGAATATAAAGGGTAACTTATATAAAGCAATACAGTCTATATATGCTTCTGTAAAAGCATGTGTCAGAACAAACAAAGGTATAACAAACTGTTTTGAACTGGATTACGTCAGGGCTGTAATTTGAGTCCTATCCTATTTTCATGATTTATAGATGAATTATACACATTGTTACGTAGAAACTGATTTAGAGGTATGCTGTTATTTCCTCATATTGAAGAGATATTTTTGCTTATGTTTGCAGATGACATTGCCCTTATTCCAGACACAGTTACAGGGTTGCAATAGCAACTCGATAAATTCAAACAATTTTGTACTGACAATAAACTTGTTGTTAATATAGCTAAAACAAAGGTTCTTTTATTTAAAAGAGGTAGTAGACTGTGTACAAGAGAGCGATTGAAATCTGGGGATACGGTTATAAACGTTGTTACTGGTTTCACTTATGTTGGAATATACCTTTCTAATAGGCTGTCTGTATACACAATGGCAGAGGCTATGTCAGTTAAAGCAAAAAAGGTATTTTTATATTTACTTAGTACGTTGCATGGCGTTCCTTGTATACCATACAAAACATTTTTTTAGATATTTGATTCAAATGTTGCATCGTTTGTTCTGTACGAATCTGAAATATGGGGTCTTAAAAAGCAGTGTCTAGGAAATATCTAGATATTTGCTTGTAAAAAGTTTATGAAAGTGGGTCAAAATGCTTGTAATGATGCAATATATATATATATATATATATATATATATATATATATATATATATATATATATATATATATATATATATATATATATATATATATATATATATATATATATATGTATATATATATCGTAAAATTATAAAATGACTTCACAAGCTCGCTTAGTTTCTCTTAAATTTTAATATAAAAGTCACAAACTAGTTTCGCCGTGAATGGCTCATCAGTGTGTCTAAGTATATAACAATAAGAGAAATAATATATATATTATAATATAATATATATATTATTATTATTATTATTAACTCATGAAAAAGACCACGATACGGGTGGAAATATAAAAAAAAAGGTTTTAAGGAAATAGCCAAATCCTTTTGAGCTTGTATATTTGATTTATTCCTCAACCGGTTTCAAAAATTATCATCAGGAGGGTTACAAACAATATGGCGTCCTCTGACGTCGTCAATAGAAATAAGGGACGTCACTGTTAAATAAATGACGTCTAATTAACTAACAAATAAAAATGACGTGACGTCGTTGTAAAACAAATCTGTCAGGTCTGATTTTATGTGTCTCTATTTAGTGAAGGTTTAAGCTGCCTTATAAACATTATTTCTCGTTGTTTTCTACTGACTATACTGTCCGAGAACATTTTAAAAAATGGAAATATTTTATATTTCGGGAACTTAGCTCCCGTACAAACGTCAATATGTTCGCTTACGTAAAGTACCCTTTTGATGGCGTCTCGGATGTGTTGGTTGTGTAAGGTTACTCTGTTTCGAAGATTTGAAGTTTCACCGATATATTCTTGTTGACATCCCTGGCACTGAATGACATATATTACGTTTTTCACATCGCAGGATATTGATTGGTTCACCTTGAATATCTTTCCGCATTTAAATGTGTATGAGTCGCCTTCTATAATATGCTTGCACAGACCACATTTTGAGTTGTTGCATTTACTTACTACTGGTTTTCTGATGTTTTCGGTAATTTTGCTTTCGTTAATATCTTTTTAAGATTTGGTGGTTGTCTTTTACTTTTAACAATTTTGAAATTTGAGAGACCCTTTTTCATCCATGGGTCTCGATGTAGAATATTTAAATCATGTCTGGTTTGTCCAAATATTTCAGGGTTGAGTGGGTTAAAGGTGCTGACGTATGGTATGGTATCTAGCAGTGGTGATTTGTTAGCTTCTGATAATATTTCTTCACTGTTTAGTTCTTTTGCTTTTTGAATTCCTGCTGTAATTAAAATGTCTGGATATTTCTGGATCTGTAGGTACTTTTTCAGTTCCTCGAATCTTTTCATAAGTGTTACTTCATTGGATACTATAAGTTTTAGACGTCCAGCCAGTGAGAATGGTATACTGACTTTGGTGTGTTTCGGATGGCATGACTGGAACAGTAGGTAGGTTTTGCTGTCAGTAGGTTTGTAATAGATGTCAGTTTCTATATGTTCGCCATGTTTAATAACCATGCAATCCAGAAATGGCAAACGTTCATTACTGTACTCTATTGTAAATTTTATATGTTCGTTCAGGCTGTTTAATATTTGAAGAAGGTGGTCTAGTTCTAATATAGATTTATTCCATAGGATGAAACAGTCATCTAAAAATCTTTTCCACTTTTGTTCCGAAAGTTTGTTCAAACTGCTTGTACAACTTTTGTTCTAAGTATCCTATTACGAGTGTGGCATATGTTGGCGCGAACTTGGTCCCCATTGAAGTTCCTTTGATTTGTTTGTAATATTTATCATTGAAGGTAAATGTGTTATTTTTCAAGATAAAGGTCACTGATTCTATAATGAAGTCTTTTGTAAATCTGTTCGGTATTTCTTCAGGGTGTTTGTCCAGCCAGTAAATTATCGCTTCTTCTCCCAGTGTGTGCGTGATATTGGAGTTAAGGGGTTCAACGTCGAAGGAAGCAATGATAGTGTTTGGATCTGTGTGTTTAGGTAGCTGTTTAAGGAAGTCAATTGTATCTCTCAAAAAACTCTGCACATGTTTGATTAATGGTTTTAGAAGAATATCCATTAAATTACTTAATCTGCTTGTCAGGCATGTTGGGCCGGCTATTATGGGTCGAAGTTTTAAATCACTTATTTCATTTGTAATAGTAACACAGGATGTGTTTGCTTCTTCACATTTTTTCCGAATTGATTTGCTTTCATGCACTTTTGGCAGACCGTAAAATTGACTTTCTTTGACTTCAAAAGTTTTTAGATACTGATATTCTTTTGGACGTAAACAATTAATGTGTTTGTCTAAGTGTTTATTGTAATTGATATGATTACTTTTTGACGGGTCAGTTGCTATCTGTTCGTAATATGTTTCATCTTCTAATATATCTAAAGCCATTTGCTTGTATTTGTTTTTGTCCATTATTACAACTGCCCCGCCTTTGTCGGCCTCTTTGATTATGATGTTATGGTCTAATGAGAGTGACTTAATAGCCAGTCTTTCTCTGTTTGAAATGTTACTCTTTATATTCTTTTTCTGATTTTCCTCGTTCAGTGGTATCTTTTCTACACTTTTGATAAATGTATCGAGAGCTTTGTTTCCGTTTTTTTGGAGGTACAAAATAACTTTTGTTTTTAACAAAGCTGTCATCCGGATCCTCTTGATTATAAAAAATTCTACTAAATGTATTTTTCTTGTGAATTCAGCTAGATCTAAAGAAATATCGTCAATTGTTTTTTTACTCGGTGTAGGCGTAAATTTTAACCCCTTTTCCAAAATAGTTCTTTCTGCTGTATTTATGTTTCTTTTCGAAATATTAATTATTTTTATATCTGTTTTGGGGTTACCTTCATTGACGATTGATTCTTCTACTGCTGTAGCCTCGGGTAACCCCTCCGGCCAAAAAAAACAAAACAAAGGATCGTAATTCATACCTTGATATTCTGTATTTTCACCTGAAGTATTTCTGTTTCTTCTGTTTTCCTGGTGCATGGAAGTATCTTCTCTTTGTGACGGCTGTGTATAATTTGTATTTTCTGAAGCTTGATTTTCATCATATCGATATTGTTGTATGTTTGCATATGGACGTCCTCTTGGTCGTCCTCGACCCCGACCTCCGGGTCGACTTCTGTATGTTCCCTGCCGATGTAGGTAATGTTGTTATCCTGAGTCTGGGGTCGGGAATAAGTTTGGCCATTATTGCTTCCTTGCATTTCATACATTCGGGCGTTATTTCTGTAGTTAGGAATATTCTGGCCAGCATTCGGTCATTCATTGTTATAAAAGTTATGTTCAGTGTTTTGTGCTTGAATCAAACTTGATCTATTTTCATTGCGCCTTTTGGCTGATGTTGCTTCTGCATAAGTCCTTTGTGTGTTCCTAAATCCGGTGTTTCTTGTATTTTGAAATGGTTGTCTTCTTCTATTTTGCTGTGAGTTTTGACCGTTTCTATTATTTCCGTCATCATCATCGTCTCGAATAAAGGGGTTCTTACCTACACTTTTGTTCTTGAAGTCACTTTCGTATTTGGCCAGGAATGGTTTATTTTTTCTGTCCCATAACTTGAGAGAAATTTCTTCTTCATGTTTAGTTTCTTCTGTCCACAAACTTTTTAAACATTGACGTAGATCACCACTTGATTTTGCGCAGATCATTGCGAATATTTCTTCGTCAGCTCATTTTGCTTTGGCCAGATGGTGTTCAGATCTGAGTTTCATGAGGTCTGTTTCTGCACGGAAGTTGTTCATTACCTGATCTTCTCTACGTTTTTTCTGTTCATCTGGTTCCCCTGTTATGTTTCTCATTTGGATTTTTTTCGGCAATACTACTTGATCGGAGTTATAAAATCTGTCATATATTTCGGCCGTGTTTCCGTTCCTGATATGTTGCCAAAAATGATTCTTTCTGAAATTTAAACTTTTACTCCAAATCTGGATCATTGAATGCTTTATCTTATTTGCTTCAATTCCGATATTGGTGTCTCTATTTATTGATGTCTGTGTGTTGATGTTTTCTAAAGCAGTCTGTACTGATGTTTAACACTGCCGTTATGTTATCACTGTTTTCAATTCTTTGCAGTTCTGTTTGTTGTCTATTCTCTGATCTCAAATGAGATGATATGTCCTTAAGAACGTTGGTTATTTCATCTAATTTGGTGAAAAGACGATAAACAGTCTCTTTGTCAAGATGTCTCTCATTTCCGGTGTTTTCCTCAGCTGACTGGAGTGTAACTTCAATCAGGGCTGTTATATTTCGATCTTCTCAGATCGTTCAGCACGACTTTTATGTCGTGTTATTGGTACTATTTAGTTTCTCAACATGTCCATTTCGGCCTTGGTGGTTCCAATACTCCCTGCTTTCATAGCATTGGGTATGGTATAATCACCCCTTGGATATGGTGCCTGCTTTTTAATGTTCTCTTTTGACAGTTCCTGTGATACGCAGGCTCCATAACCTCAGATCACCTTCCTAAATTCTAGTTTGTTTAGTTCTGCCCATTGTTTTCTCGTTTGGGGCAAACCCATTATTTTATCTGGGGACCAAACGCCGCTCTTCATGGAATTACACGCCTCAACACGTGTATCATTGAAGGTTCCATGTTCACCGCCGTTTGAATACATCTGCGGATGTCTCTAAATTGCTTTTGGTACTTTTAGCATGTGTAAATGTTGAGTTCTGCTCAACCCGGGGCTAGAGGGCGTGGACGGTAGTATGCATTTCAACTACCGTCCATGAACAGGCTCAATCAAACCGAGCCTGCAACATTTTCGTTTTTGTTGTGTTCAGCGACCTGTGAAGTTTCCACTTTTCTCTATTCAATTGGATCATCTTGTCTTATGGTCGCTGTTCTTCTGTTGGTAGGCATTTCCTAACGCGTATATCAATATTAACTCATGAAAAAGACCACGATACGGGTGGAAATATAAAAAAAAAAAGGTTTTAAGGAAATAGCCAAATCCTTTAGAGCTTGTATATCTGATTTATTCCTCAACCCGTTTCAAAAATTATCATCAGGAGGGTTACAAACAATATGGCGTCCTTTGACGTCGTCAATAGAAACAAGGGACGTGACTATTAAATAAATGACGTCTAATTAACTAACGAATAAAAATGACATATCTGTCAGGTCTGATTTTATGTGTCTCTATTTAGTGAAGGTTTAAGCTGCCTTATAAACATTATTTCTCGTTGTTTTCTACTGACTATACTGTCCGTGAACATTTTATAAAATGGAAATATTTTATATTTCGGGAACTTAGCTCCCATACAAACGTCAATATGTTCGCTTACGTAAAGTACCCTTTTGATGGCGTCTCGGATGTGTTGGTTGTGTAAGGTTACTCTGTTTCGAAGATTTGAAGTTTCACCGATATATTCTTGTTGACATCCCTGGCACTGAATGACATATATTACGTTTTTCACATCGCAGGATATTGATTGGTTCACCTTGAATATCTTTCCGCATTTAAATGTGTATGAGTCGCCTTCTATAATATGCTTGCACAGACCACATTTTGAGTTGTTGCATTTACTTACTACTGGTTTTCTGATGTTTTCGGTAAATTTTGCTTTCGTTAATATCTTTTTAAGATTTGGTGGTTGTCTTTTACTTTTAATAATTTTGAAATTTGAGAGAACTTTTTTCATCTATGGGTCTCGATGTAGAATATTTAAATCATGTCTGATTTGTCCAAATATTTCAGGGTTGAGTGGGTTAAAGGTGCTGACGTATGGTATGGTATCTAGCAGTGGTGATTTGTTAGCTTCTGATAATATTTCTTCACTGTTTAGTTCTTTTGCTTTTTGAATTCCTGCTGTAATTAAAATGTCTGGATATTTCTGGATCTGTAGGTACTTTTTCAGTTCCTCGAATCTTTTCATAAGTGTTGCTTCATTGGATACTATAAGTTTTAGACGTCCAGCCAGTGAGAATGGTATACTGACTTTGGTGTGTTTCGGATGGCATGACTGGAACAGTAGGTATGTTTTGCTGTCAGTAGGTTTGTAATAGATGTCAGTTTCTATATGTTCGCCATGTTTAATAACCATGCAATCCAAAAATGGCAGACGTTCATTACTGTACTCTATTGTAAATTTTATATGTTCGTTCAGGCTGTTTAATATTTGAAGAAGGTGGTCTAGTTCTAATTTAGATTTATTCCAAAGGATGAAACAGTCACCTAAAAATCTTTTCCACTTTTGTATGAACATTTCCATGTATTCTGTATTGTTTAATCTGCTTGTACAACTTTTGTTCTAAGTATCCTATTACGAGTGTGGCATACGTTGGCCCGACGTTGAATCCCTTTACTCCAATATCACGCACACACTGGGCGATAATTTACTGGCTGGACAAACACCCTGAAGAAATACCGAACAGATCTACAAAAGACTTCATTATAGAATCAGTGACCTTTATCTTGAAAAATAACACATTTACCTTCAATGATAAATATTACAAACAAATCAAAGGAACTGCAATGGGGACCAAGTTCGCGCCAACATATGCCACACTCGTAATAGGATACTTAGAACAAAAGTTGTACAAGCAGATTTCCTTAATTCCTTAAAACCTTTATATATATATATATATATATATATATATATATATATATATATATATGCTGATATATATATATATATATATATATATATATATATATATATATGCTGCTAAACGAACTGTCAAATACCGATACATTTGTTAAACTTGCCAAAAGACAGATACATCAGAATTTGTTATGATATGCTTATGTGTTACGACGATATTGGTTACAGTAACTGGGTCACTGATATACGAACTCATTTGTATGTAAATGGTTATGGATATGTGTGGGAAGCCAAAAGTTATGTGTGGGAAGCCATAAAGGTTGACAACCCTAATTTGTTCATACTGCAATATGAACAACGACTGAAATACCAATATATCCAAGAATGGAAAGATAGGGGTGAATACAATTTAAAATTAAGTTATTATAGAAGGTATCAAACAATACATGCCGTTGAAAACTATGCAAAGGTGGTTGATTTTGATAAATTTAGAAAAAGCCTTGCAGCATTAAGACGTTCTAGTCATTCTCCTATCATTGAAATAGAAATACATTTTGGAATCCCAAGAGAGTTTCGGAATTGTCCTTACGGTGAATGTTATATTGAAGATGGATCTAACTTTGTTCTCTTATGTCCGTTATATAAAAATATTCGCTCCTTTTATATTCCAAGCTTGCATGTTTGCATGTTGAAAAACATAAAAGACATATGTATACAAATTTGACAGTTTAATGTCATCAGATAATGAGCATGTTATATGCAATGTGGCCATGTATATACACTTTGCTTTGGAACAAAGGGGGGACGGTATTTGTCAGTATTTCAGTAAGTGGATACATTCGTTGTTATCGTATCATGTTACTATGCAATTGTATATAAAGTGCATGATCTAAATGCTTAGTTACTGACCTATATGTATTTTGTACTTTGTATATTTTTGCCAAATATTATATATTATATGTTAATGGGCCATAATGTACAATAAACGATTGAATTGAACATTATAACATGAAAACCTCCATTATGTCAAAGAAAATGGTATCTCTGAGTTTCCAAAAATAACTCCAATGCTAATAAAATTTCAATGAAATCTGAAAATAAACCAGGAACTATTTACCCTCTGATTCTTTGTATTCTGTGATGATTTGTACTGTATGTACAGTAAAGGGGATCTACACAGAATTGTGTCCATTTTAGTTGACCAAATGAAAATGCTGACTAGAGAAAGTAATTCTTTTTGCGGATAATTCTGAGAATACATGTAATTATGTTATTTATTATACAAACGTGCAGTGCATGTGGGTAAGGATAATGGAACTGAAATTAATCGCAAACGCTGTTTGTGCCATTTGTTTTATTAGGACTGTCAGTTGTACGTCATTCACATACTTTGAGTTGAAGTTTGGGTGATTGCAGAATTAATGAAGCGTGAAAATTCGAATCCAATTTTAGAATATTGAAATATAAGTCTGTATTTCGCAGTTTGACGTTTTGAAATTTTCCTTACCTGAAAGTTGAGCAAATGTTATTACAACAGTGGGGTTTAAAACTTGCATCCATTGTGTTTAATTGAGATATATTAAAGGCAGAATAAGATCAGTCATTTATAAAGTAGTTTATATGCTTGAAAAGTATTCAAACCGGCAACACCAACAAAAGAGGGACCTATACAAAAACAAAGCCTCCGCAAAACGAAACCCACCTCACGCAAACGTGCACAGTACAAACACATACGCACGCACATACATTATTGTACGTTCCACCTTCTGAGGACTCCAGAAATTTTGTGTCCAATCGAGGACACAATAGTCAATTTCTGACGAAAATTTGCACCTCAGCATACTTAAAATAATTATTATTATACAATGTTTGGTTCTATTTGAAAATCCAGATATAAATGATCAGCTTGAAACAAGACCTGCAATTCAGGACTGACCTAACCACCGCCAAATTAGGATCTAACAAATGAGGACAAACACACTGACTGACCTAAACACCCAACTAAGGTCGCACTATCATTAATGTCGCACCGACACAATTATAGGTTATATGGCGACCATCCAGCTATGAAAGTGAAGGAAGACCCCAGGTGCCCCTCCGTGCATTATTTCATCACGAGCGGGCACATAGGTAGAACCACCGACCTTCCGTAAGCCAGCTTGATGGCTTCCTCACATGAAAAGATAATAGGTAAGGATACATTTCTCGGAAACAGAGCACAAAATAACACAGCCTCCAGAGCTGCATTCGCATAGTAGGCCCACAACAAAAAGAAGCTGTAATGGAAAAATATTTTAGACGGGTTGCTTCAAACACCCAACAAATACATAATACTTTATGCTAAATGGTAAGGAGAGAAATGGGGTCAGTGGGTGGGGGAGAGGGGGTGGGGAAGAGGAACCCGAAAGGGAAAGTTGAACAAGGACGAATATACAAGGGAATGCCTTTAAAAACAGTCGCACTACAACGTAAACCACAATAGCGCAGACACTCATATACCTAAGATAAACACACTACGATCAAGTGAAAAACATAGGAAAACGAACGGGCATGCTCGGACCCACATCGATGAGGGGCAAAAAAAATCGAAATCAGCGACCTTAACCACTCGGCCACGGAGGCCCCTGATATGAGAACGGATATATACATACCCATACATAATAACATTCGGTGCATACATGAGAGCGACCTTAAACGGAGTACCTAGTGTAATAAAGTCCAGAGAGTATTCGGCTAAGACATTAATTTACGTTATTTATAACCTCGAAGCATTGTTTTGGTATTTAAAATCATTAATCTGCTACATATATTTCTTAAGAAAACTATAAAAGGCTTTGACAAGTTTATTTAAGTTTCATAGTTTTACTCATAATGCACAGGTAGAATGCACCTAAAACGAAGGTATAGATTTCCGATCCGAAATTTTATTTAACATCAGTGCGTGTTTTTTTTACTTTTAGCATGTGTAAATGTTGAGTTCTGCTCAACCCGGGGCTAGAGGGCGTGGACGGTAGCATGCATTTCCACTACCGTCCATGAACAGGCTCAATCAAACCGAGCCTGCAACATTTTCATTTTTGTTGTGTTAAGCGACCTGTGAAGTTTCCACTTTTCTCTATTTTACATCTTTTTATATATCTGTTACTATTTTCTCGAAATATTTTTTCTCGTCAGTTACGCTACCATCCCCACCCCCAAATTACGGGATAGGGTGTCCTATACATCATATTTTAAGACAAACTAATGCTTTTATCTTATTATATCCAGGGCGAACTTTTTTCAGGGTAGAACTCCGATTTTAATGTCTATAAAATATATGATATAAAGACAAAAACAAATCGAACCCCATCCCCTACCACAACCAACTTAATATCATTGAACTAAACGCAAGTGCTCAGATGACAAAACTGCTTTTTCGAATTTGATTTCTATCTCATATTTCTTTTCTTGTCATTTTTAACACATATGAAGGAGAATGAAACTTTTATTACTGTGCAACATTGGATCAGATGCAACCACTCTTATAAAAAGAATATTGCGAACTGTAGAACTTAGCGGATCTTAGCCAAGGCGGAAACAGTGTCTAACGTAATTCAATGACAAAGCTGCTTTTTCGAATTTGATTTCTATCTCATATTTCTTTTCTTGTCATTTTTAACACATTTGAAGGAGAATAAATATAATGAAACTTTTATTACTGTGCAACATTGAATCACTATGGTCAAATTTAAGCTTTTTTCTGCACAAATCAAACAAAATACACGAGTCGATATACAATACATTGTATATTACATTTACAAAAAAATAAATAAAAAATCAACAAAATATTATAAAAAATCCTTAAATATTGTTCAAATGATCTCAACATTTTAAAATATTTTTAGTAAATAAACGTGTATATTTAAGGATGCGGATCAGATGCAACCACTCTTATAAAAAGAATATTGCGAATTGTAGAACTTAACGGATCTTAGCCAAGGCGGAAACAGTGTCCAACGTAATTCAATACTTTTCCATCAATCTGTTTTAAAGGCCATTTATCAAGGACCTAGCTGTAATTTTCTTATTACTTAAAATTGACACAATGGCACGTGGAATTCCAGAACAGAAAAAAATGTCAATTTTATCTGATTTCAAGGCCAAGGACACACTTAGGGACCAACTGTCATTTATGTCTTTGCTCTATGTATATTGCTCAGCAATGCAGTGTTCTTGTTTCTATTTCGAACATCCCTCTTTTGTTCACTTACGATATTTTTTTTGAATTACTTCCCATTTTTGTTACTATAGATAGCTTAGTTTGAAACATTTTTATTATTGACCGTAAGGAAAAGCCGAGACCATTTTCCTGTTGTACAAAAAGAATAATACCTGCAATTTTAGGTTTATTTTGACATACCTGTACCTTGTAAATATATTTGTGGACTTATAATTTTTTCAAATTTCTACAATTTGTTGTTCTTGTCCTTTGGGCTTAAACAGTCAAGTTTTTAGCTCACCAGAGCACGAAGTGCTCAAGGTGAGCTATTGTGACCGGTCATTGTCGTCCGTCAACATTTGCCTTGTGAACACTCTAGAGACCACATTTTTGATCAATCTTTATGAAACTTGGTCAGAATGTTTGTCTTGATGATTTCTAGGTCAAGTTTGAAACTGAGTCATGTGGGGTCAAAAACTAGTTCAGTAGGTCAGATCATAGGAAAAGATTGTGAATACTCTAGAGACCACATTTTTGACCCAGTCTTTATGAAACTTATCCAGAATGTTTGTCTTGATAATCACTAGGTCTAGTTTGAAACTGGGTTATGTGAGGTCAAAAACCAGGTCAGCAGGTCAGATCAAAGGAAAACCTTGTGAACACATCAGAGACCACATTTTTGATCCAATCTTTATGAAACTTATTCAGAATGTTTGTCTTGATGATCTCTAGGTCAAGTTCGAAACTGGTTTATGTGGGGTCAAAAACTAGGTCAGTAGGTCAGATCAAAGGAAAAACTTGTGAACACTCTACAGACCACATTTTTAACCCAATCTTTTTGAACCTTGGTCAGAATGTTTGTCTTGATGATCTCTAGGTCAAGTTTGAAACTGGGTTATGTGGGGTCATAAACTAGGTCACTAGGTCAGATCAAAGGAAAAGCTTGTGAACACTCTAGAGACCACATTTTGACCCATTCTTTATGAAACATTGTCAGAACGTTTGTCTTGATGATCTCTAGGTCAAGTTCGAAACTGGGTCATGTGGGGTCAAAAACTAGGTCAGTAGGTCAGATCAATGGAAAAGCTTATGAACACTGCAGAGACCACATTTTTGACCTAATCTTTATGAAACTTGGTCAGAATGTTTGTCTTGATGATCTCTAGGTGAGGTTCGAAACTGGGTTATGTGGGGTCAAAACTAGGTCAGAAGGTCAGATCAATGGAAAAGCTTGTGAACACTCCAGAGACCACATTTTTGACCTAATCTTTATGAAACTTGGTCAGAATGTTAGTCTTGATGATCTCTAGGTCAAGTTCGAAACTGGGTCATGTGTGATCAAAAACTAGGTCACCTGGTCAAATCATAGGAAAATTTTGTGAACACTTTAGAGGCCACATTTGTGACTCAGTCTTTATGAAACTAGGTAAGAATGTTTGTCTTCATCATTTCTAGGTCAAGTATGAATCTGGGTCATGTGGGTCAAAAACCAGGTCACTAGGCCAGATCAAAGGAAATTCTTTTCAACAATCTAGAGACCACAATTTAAGTTTGAAACTGATGGGAATTAGTCAGAATGTTTGTTTTGATAATCTATAGGTCAAGTTCGAATCTGGGTCATATGGGGTCAAAAACTAGGTCACCGGTCAAATCAGTGGAAAAGCTTGTGAATACTCTAGAGGCCAGAGTTGTAACCAAATCTTTACGAAATTTAGTCAGAATGTTTGTCTTGATGATCTTTAGGTCAAGTTCAACTCTTGCTCATGCGGGGTCAAAAACTAGGTCATTAGTCTAGATCAACTCTGGTGAGCGATGGTATAGGGCCATCATGGCCCTCTTGTTTTTAAATTTTGCTCACTCTTTCTGATGTAACCCTTCCGGCGTATATTTGCCAGCTTGGCAGAGCTCTTGCTTTAGATGGACATAGGATCATGCCGAACTAGAATAACCTTATTTCCTTATACTCATTTTTTTCTTTTAAGTTTGCATTTTTTCAAGACTTGTAATTGATTTATTGTATAAATGTGGAAAACTTTCATTTGATAAGCTATTTCTTGCTGTTCAAAGTTAATTTACCTAGGAAACAGAAGAAGTCAGAGTCAGAAATCTTTTAAAATACTGAGTTACATGCGGGAAAAGTTTTCTATTTCGCCTTTTCTCTTCAAATTACATATTTTTGAAGAAATGTAGGTAGTTTTACTTCTACTTCAAGGTTATTTTAAATAAAGTGAGCAAAATTTAAAACAGTCTAATAGTACTGGACCTTAATTTATCAATGTTGGACTTAGAATTCTGTCTAATTAAATCTTTGTACTTGAGGCACCCTAGAAAAAATATATTGACAGTTTTATTTACTAGTATGTTTTATAATTGTTAGCACCCTAGAGAAAATATTTCATCAGTTATTTTTATGTGTTTTGTAAATGTTTGATGTTTCTTGTTTTAAAATGGATGTTATAATGAATTGTCTGCACACTTTTTGGACAATGGCCATAACTTTGAAATTTGCATATAACGATCTTCTCAGATCGTTCAGCACGACTTTTATGTCATGTTTTTGTACTGTTTAGTTTCTCAACATGACCATTTTGGCATGGGTGGTTCCAATACTCCCGCTTTCATAGCCTTGGGTATTGTATAATTACCCCTTGGATATGGTGCCTGCTTTTTAATTTTGTCTTTTGACAGTTCCTGCGATATGCAGGCTCCATAACCTCAGACACCCTTTCTAAATTCCAGTTTGTTTAGTTCCGCCCATTGTTTTCTCGTTTGGGGCAAACCCTTTACTTTATCTGGGGACCAAACGCCGCTCTTCATGGAATTACACACATTCACACGTATCATTTAAGGTTCCATGTTCACCACCGTTTAAATACATCTGCGGATATCTCTAAATTGATTTTTGTACTTTTAGCATGTGCAAATGTTGAGTTCTGCTCAACCCGGGGCTAGAGGGCGTGGACGGTATCATGCATTTCCACTACCGTCCATGTACAGGCTCAATCAAACGAGCCTGCAACATTTTCGTTTTTGTCGTGTTGGGCGACCTGTGAAGCTTCTACTTTTCTCTATTATACGACATACAATAAGAAATTAACCGTAACCCAAATATTATAGTATATGGCGATTGGTGGGTGTATCGGCGCCATGCGAAAAATATTGAGAAATATAGAAACCTATACAACATGTAGATTGAAGTGAGTTTTCGTAATTTCCCATGTATTTCTTTCCGGGCACGGGACTGGAAACAGTTATGACAATATGGCGGCTCAAAAAGAAAAAAAGAAAGGTAGAAAATGTATGACTGCTGAATAATTACAGGTGGCAACGTCCTTGAAAACTATGTTATAATTGTAATATTGATATATTTAGTGAAGGTCATGCTTATTCTAGCAGATAAAACACTTTTTTGAAAAAGAAGATGGAATTTATAATGATTAAAATGAAATAAGAAATATATCCATAATTGTCAGAAAATCACAAAATAACGATATTAAGTTAGCAAATTTCTGTTAAATGGCGAAGTATGTTAGTTTGAAAATAGAAATTGCCTGATTATCTATCATATCCATAATCAAACAGCGTAGTTATATCTATATACCCTTGTGGTCAGAAAAAATCAATAGAAGAATCTGTTACATGAATCAATCTTGAAAACGCTGTTTCTAATGCGTAAACTGCTTAAAAATGAAAAGTATTTTTAGTCTATTCTCCTATTCAAATTGTTAATTCCGATTAATACTTATATATTTCCCCTGAGTTAAAGACATCTCCGAAACGAATCTTCAGAATTTCATTGTGTATGTTTTAGTACAACATACTAGGTGTTCTATGATGTCAACACCGTTTTACCACCAACAATATATTTACATAAGGAATTCTATAGTCTTTGATTCCTTCCATATAACAGGATTTTGTTAATTGCCACATCCCTGAAGTCAGTAATAGATGATCAGGAAGTTTCTATTGGATTGCTTATTTGCATGTACAATCACATTAAGGTCGTTTCATAGATAATTTAACTTCTTATACGTGTACCAAATAACACTAATTTATTTAATCGTATAACCTTATGTCATATGCGGTTCTGACCCACTCATTTCGAGATATATTTGGTGTTCATTTATTTTGTCAGCTGGATGCTACACAGTCTTTTTTATCGTGTTTAACGAAAAGGATGGATGACGCTATGATGGGTAGTTCTTAAAGCCCACTGGATCTAAGCTGCAGTGATATATCTTTGCTTTTTCTGATTCGTCGGAGCTGCTGTTGTTCTGTCTTCTGCACCGGCATGGCGAGCATGCATGTTAAATGGTTTGTTGTTAAAAGCTTTGAAAGATCCATTAAAAATATAGAACTAAACTAATCAAAACAACAGAAGACTTTGTTTGTTCATGAGGGGTTTAGATAGATGAAATACCCCTCACGCCCTCTAGCACCAGCTCAAGTGTAATTGTTCATAAATTAAGGTACATCACATATCGAATCTGGTGAGAAATACTTTCAGTTGCAGAGATGAAAGAAAGAAAATGACATAATTGCTTTGTTCCAATTATGACATTATCATCTGACCCTGATGCCCCTCCTTCTGCAATTAACAGAAGGTAATTGCAGAAAACCCATGTTAAAACCGTGTCGCGGGGCTAAAGTCGAATTAAGTAAAGTAAGTTTGAATGAATATTCCGGTAATTAACCATGCATTTTGTGCAATTAAGAAGACTATCGTGAATTTAGCACTTACATTACATGTAATTAAAACAAATCTGTGAAACTTCTACCTGCTTAATAGAAATAATACAAATAAACAGTTAGATAAAATTAGATATTTTTTTTTCTGAGAAAGTGAATATATAAACATTTAAAATGTCCCATTGGCTTGGATGATGACTTGATATCCGATATTATTAACATGTTTACTGAATTTTTCATACATGATTCAGCAGAATTATTTTCAAAATCGGTCGCCATATTGATGACGTCATTTCCAGATCCAGTCGAGATCCCCAGAAGAGAAACATACACATATTGGTTTTTTTTTTGTCTTAGACCACGAATATTTTGGTATATATGGCTATATTTCTCAACTACTTTCGAGCGGAATTAGAAATGACAGTGGGCTATTAGGAGAAAGTCAAATTTATTGATTAAAGCCGTTTTGTTTGGGAATATCCTAATACATATTATTTTATATTTGGTATCAGACAACTAAATTGAATCAACATTTTTAAAAAAGATTCTACTTATGAAAAGTTTGTACAGATCGAAACATAAATCAGGTAAAGCTTTTAGACAAAGAGGATGAAAGTAAGAGGAATATATACATAATGGAGCATCACCCTGAAAACGTCAGTAAAAAATACCACTGGGTGTCAGTTATTGATCCACAACATTCCTCAATCGTAACATACTTCAGGAAAGTGTAATTAAGAATTTTCCGAAAGCTTTAAATGCATTTCACTCTCTAAATAAATATCGAAAAAGCAAGCCTAAAGAACCAAACACGTAAAAGGTAAAACCGTTTTTCTAAAGAAAACACCTAAACACAAAGGCTCGACAAAATAGGCTAGGAGACAGATGTTAAAACGGCATAGTTCTGGTGAGTTAGCAAATCCTTCACCTGTTTAAAAATACACTTTAGATAAAAAGGAACAATTCTAAAATTGTTGATGAGCAAACAAGAAGTATGTCTCAAATGAGTTGGCTAAAAAATGTTAACTGTAAATTTTGTAAAGCAAAAATCACTATCGACATACCATTTCTGATATAATCCATCTTCCCGAAGGTTTAAGGAAAGGGTAGCAGGTTTCCCTTTTAATGCGGAGTCGTCAAGTGAGGAGCGTTACGTACGCGAAGCGGACTACCAACCGCTACACTATCGAGCTGGTCATTTTGGTCATAATCTCATTTAATGAAACGTTGTAAAAATTTACCATACACAACAAAAATTGACATGACGAAACTCTAACAAAAATGTTATATCTATTTATACAAGCCATTTTGTTTGAGAAATGTCCTAATACATATCATTATATGATTTTTATTAGATAACTAAAATAATGCAGTATTCATATATATTTTTATGATATGTCATGCAGAGAGTCTGTCGAGAACAAAACCGGAAATGAAATTAAATATGAATGTGCAATAAAGTGCATAAAGAAAAGAATGGTTTTGCCACCCAAATACATTCTTTATATTAAATAACGATAGGACATGTTGTAATATTATTAAAAATGTATTTTAACATTTAGCTCGCATACCTCGCGATTCGCTAAATATTCAACTGGCAAAGTCACAATATAATGAGTGGAGCCTGTCAAAACTCAAAACAATGCATACATGCATGTTTACATGACCAATACACACAGGCGAAAATTCGAAGCCTTGAGATAAAGAGAACAAAAATAAGACGAATGGGAACAAACGAGTATCAGATTTTTTTATCAACAATTTATTACAGCATTTCTGTCCGACAATAGATTCTATGCTTGCAAGGAATGGGCCAGACAATCGGTTGATAATCTAACTCTAACCCTAATTAGCATTTAGGGGTTATGGTTAGGGTTTAATCATATATGTTTGATAGTTGAAGACGTTTGCTTAGTTCTATTGAGAGCTTAAATTTCTGATCCTGATTTCTGAAGAAAAATCACTTCCGACATTTTTATCCATTTAATAACAAGGACAAATGTGCAACAGGTAATCACTTTGAAAGGGTTCAGCCTCCTTAAACTGGGACTCAAAGCTATGCATACATGCATTTTTACATGAAAAATACGTACAGAAATAAGGTAAAACTTTACGACATCTGTTCCAAAAGACACAATTTAAGGGGAAAACAACTCTAATTATTTTAGACAGAAACAAGAATTTTATTTCAAAATAGTTGCCTCATAATAATATGTTCTAATCTATTTTATGTTCAACAAGTTCTACAACTTTTATCAATTACTATCGACATCCAGTTCCTGTTGGAATCCATCGCCACAAGGATACAAGGATATGTGAGAAGAGAAACCCGCTTAGCTTGGTATATGCTGGTTCCATATTTACGTCTTTGCTATGACGCGGCTGTGAAGAAACCCACGATTTCAAGCACTCAATAATACTTATTAATACAAGTCGTTTGGGTACCATCTTAAACATATTAATATATATTTTTATGAATATTATAATAACTAGAACCAAGTAAAAAATGTAAAGGTAAAGGTCTTGTTTATTATAGTGTCACCCCTATTGAAAGGGCCAACCTATTTGGCTTTTGAGACACCTTTAATGTGCGTACCAATTACCTTTCAACGCCTACCACTAGGCCAGGCGGATAGAAATCGGTAACCATTAAATCTAGCTCGCGGCAATAGATATATATATTAATATCTGAATGTCTGGAGGTCGTTCAGCACGGCGCACAAAACATACAACATACAACATTACGCAACTTACGACAGTCATGCAAAAACTATACTAGATATACAGACATACAACATTCGAAGATAAAATAAGTAAAAGATCTATACATTAATTTTCTCTCGAGAACGAAACCCCAATTTCAACGAGCAATTATCCCCATAAAGAAGGATATATATATATTCTGTTGATATAAATAATTATATATTGATGTAGATTAGGTCTTTCTGTTGTCTTTCGAAGGTCCAATAAATGCCTAGAATAAAAAGGAAAAAAAAAACACGCAATAAGTAGGTAGATACCCGGTAATTACTACAGAATGAATCTTACTGTAGACTTAACAAGTAAGTAAAGATATATTTATATAAGTATAAACATCACGAGGACACATTTGACATCTAAATCTATCTAAATCTGCGAGAATTCCGATGCCTACCGCCCTTTAGTGACCAACTACATGAAGGTCATTTCGTAGCATGACTGCAGTATATGCATAATGTAGAAAACGACACGGTCTTTGGAAATTGATCATTTTCTTCCGAAGGACATCGATAATCCTGTAGAGTCTTTGATAGTTTAATGTTTGTAACCAAATAATTCTTTTTAAGCATATAATTCATTTGCTCCGTATTCATACTGCATTTACAACTTACTGGTATTTTCTATTCCTGCAATCAATTCTAGAAATAATATTTCAGGCTTTATTATGTTCTATTTTAAGCAAGAAAATCCACAAATGTCAAAAGTAAGATGTTTTGTGTTGCCCTTTTATAATAAGAGGAAATAAATTATACTATACGAAAAAGGATTATTCCTTATGTTGTTTTTTTTTAAATATATGGATCCTACACATATGTGACAAGCCATGACAAATGGTCCCAAATGACATTTTTATGGAAACTGAGTTTTTCACATATTCTGAACTGTACATGTCCTTAACATAAATTCAAAATTTTAGACCTGCATGCTTTAAAATAACAAAATTATAGCATTTTTTGTACAATAACTCCCCATCGCAAACTTGCACTTTTTGTTTAATAATAATGACAACTACTAAAATCATTTACTTTTATCATATATTTTAATTTCATATTTTGCAATCAATATCAAAAGTATTTAACATGATTAGCACAGTTGATAATGCCTTCTTGCTATAAATATGCTATTTTATATTAAAAAAAATGTCACAATTCATGTTTGCATAGCAACAAAATACAAGAATTGATTTAAATGTCAATTTAACTGACATATTAGCCTACATTTGATACCAAAAAATGTAAATTTATAAAATATATATTAGTTCTCTAGAAGAACTAGAATTTGTGATTTTTCTGATTTATATTCATCTCAAAAATATCTAAAAGCAATTCCATAAATATCTAATATTTGTAATGTGTCATTCAACTTCAAATGTACTTAAGATGCATTGCTCAATGATAGCGTAAATTGAAAATTAAATTGAAAATTAAAAATATCAGTGATGATTATATAACATTAAATTGTTTACATAATTATAATTAAAAGTCATTTACTCTGGTATGAAAGCAGATAAACTTAATACTCAAGTTCCGTTTTCATGGCAACAACATTCTTATAAAATAAAGAATTCATTTTAACATTTATTTCCTTCATTTTTCACAAAAATTTTCAAGTAAAAGTATCATTTCACTTCCTGGATGGTAGCTTTTTTTTCAACTAATATAGTTGCATAAAATATATCTTCACTAAAATATTTAATATTTAGATAATTACTTAAAATGTAGAAAATCATCAATAAATATATTTCACTTTGCTTAATGTGTAAATCAACTGTGTATGTAGAGCTCCATTCATAATTTTATATCATGCAGTACTAAACAGTAGATTGTTGAAAAATCTTCCAGTGTCTTAGAGGCATTTCACATTTATACTGCTGTGTTCAGCCTTACATACATACAGTGTGTCTATATTTAACCAATGCATACTACTGCTGACACCATAAACTTGTTAATACAATGTTTACATAACTATATGTAGCATTTGTTCATATTCATATATATGGAATTTGGGTCTAGTACATCTTTAAGAAATCAAAAACACTTTCAAATTAATTAAAATTTCACAAAATACCAAATGAGCTAAGCTCTTTCTCTGTATTACTTTAAATGTTAAACACTTTTTTCCATTCATTCTTCGTTTTAAATGACTGAGTTCTCAATTTTAATGACACTGCTAGTTTTGAGCATACATTGCTGTTGCTGCAAAGAAGCGCTATTTCAGCTCAGGAATGGTAATAAGGTTGGAGAATTTGCCTGTCATGCCAATCCCCTGCCTAAAATATTAATCTCTGTCTCTGTGTTGAAGTTATAATCCTTCAAGAATACTATACAAGGTCATGCTGAAGACATTCTGTAATGATAAATGTATCAAATATTTAAGACAAAGAACACTAATAACCCTTTTTTCAATCCTGAACAACAGCTGTCCATAAGACACACACAATTATATTAAATTACATTTTAGAATTTTATTATAGTAAAGACAACCTCTTTGCATCAAAAGTTTCAACCATCGCACAAATTTTACATCAAGTAAGGGCCATGATTTTGATCTCATTTTAACAAATAGTTCTTTAACCTGGTTAAGAAAAAACAGTTACTGTATTACAATTATATGTATGTTATTTATGTTGAACTGGCTTGCAGTGAGCTAGACACACTTTAACAACATAAACAGAAACAGAAAATGTGGCATCTTAATATAAGTGGCCTATTTACAGACATGAACTCTGCAGCAAGTTTTATCAGTGCTTGATTATTACAAAAAAAAAACTGCTTAAAGAGGTGACAAGCCAGATATACCTAAACATGTTCAGAACTGAATTTTGCAAGCCCGGCCTCCACCAGGTTTTACTCCAAGTCAATCATGTAGACCCATCATAACAAGCCAAATTTCAGAACTGAAATAAGGGTATATTTAAACAATGAATTCTTAGACAATAACTTTTAAGTAGCAATAGTGTAGTCCTTAGAATATAACATAGCATCACTTTATTACAACAATTAAATGCCAGCTACACAGTTGAATTTTTTAATACAGTATGTTAAGTAAGTACGAGATGCAATATTCAAATTGTAAATCAATGTTTATCAGTGGAGATATGATGTTTCATTTACATAAAAGTATGCATATTATATATATTAACTGGAAACCAGTGACTTTCCAAACTGATCTGTATGATCACAATGTGAAATTAAATATTTCAACAGCAAGTTCTGTATGCTAATAAATATTTCATTATTTATTGGAAATTCTTACATTATTAGAACACTTTTCTTATTTTGCCCAATATAATTGTCCATAAGTAATGAAACCTTCTTTTATCCATAGCCATGATGCTTGAAGTGATGGTGGTCCACAGATACCACACTGCTCCTCTTCCAACAGCAGTACTGTACTTTTCATACACTAGGTAGAAAATCCGAGAGCCTTAAAAACAAGAACAGTTTATGAGAAATGTATTAAAGTCCTCATCAAAATGGAGTGAATCAACACTGACCAAAACAGTCCATCATTTCTTATAGATAATGCTTCACAACAACTTGCATTTATCAAAATTTAATTGAATTCCAATTTAAAGTGCTTATTATACAGCATCTTTATTATAAAGCAATGCAGTATTTTCAATCCCATTTCAGGGATTTACAAAAAGTTCAGTGATAAAAAAAAACAAGCAAAGAAATTAATAGTAAAATCAAGTCTTAACAAAACACAACTCCCTTTGGATAATTTCACTTAACCAAATTTCTGTTATTAAGGTGTCACTGTAAATTCAAATGTAAAATGTGCACTGTAGGCTTGTAGCTTTTATTTATAGAGTCATGGTTATTTTGAAGACTGGAATTTAATTTAGTGATACTGCAGTATATGGAATTGATATTGAAAAAAAAATGCATTTGAGGATACTGACACTGATATGAATGTAAACACTAACTTTAAATATTATACCTTCATGAAAACTCACAGCAACTCCACTTGCTGAGCATAATACTGTGTACAGTACTTGTAGTCATAACTGCAGTGAACCTTTATATCTCATACTGCTGGAGGTTGTCCTGAAAAATATAAACAAAGAATTCTTCATTTATTTAGCAGCCTACCAGTATGCTGTCTGCCAGTACTGACAGTAGTGAGAATGAAAAGAAGTAGTTTTTATTGTAAATTGCATGTAGAATTTTTTAGAAATGTTCAGGAGGTCTATTTTAGTTGCTATTACAACAAAAAGTGACAATTTAAAACACCACTTTTCTTGTGTTATTGTACTTTTCTTTTCCAATTGTCATAGATTTTACTGTATGTGCATAATGACCATGTAATTATTCACCAGTTCACATCTGCGACAGTTTAAAAAATGTACAATATTCCTGTTTCTTTACAATTTCTAGATAGAACATTTCATACAGAATGTACTTAATATAGTAGATGCCTGGCTGTCTTGGCTACAAGTATATTCTGCCATCATGAAAATTTACAAATGTACAGAAAAATATTAAAAGTACTTGACAGCAGACATTCAAATCGAAATGTCACACACGGCCATTTTTCGCTGCCAAGTTGTATCGATTCGATACATCAATAAAAGAAGCGGTCTGTCTGTCATAGGACGCCATTTTAACAGTACACCCACTTAACTGATATTTTGTTATTATCAGCGTTCTATATCAACGTGTAATCACCAATAATAAACCAATAGTCTAAAATCATGAATAACAGTTTAAATCTTATACTTGCCCTATATGTCGGTCCATTATTTTCTGTGGGGGTTTACATGAAGGAAATGGTACAAGTAATTTAGACAAAGGTTCTCAACATTGATAGCCACTTAATAGTGTAGTGTATGGGGATTTCGAACACGTTGAAATGTCAGCCATGTTCAGGTCTCCCTTATATGCGGTATAGAAACATCCTTTATTTAGGATATGGATGCGTTACCGGCATGTTTGGCTTAGGCAAAGGTGCCATATTCTCGGGGTTATGGAATGTGCATACACTGCACTCTGATGAGGACAAATATTCGTAAGAATATCAGTACATTGATGTATATTCCAGATTGTTTTGAAAATCGTGTAATAATTCATAATCCGAACTTCTCAAGTATGGGAAAGTCAACTGTCCCTGTATATAAATATACTCTTACACAATTAAAACTTAATTCGAAAGACGGAAGCACAATCACTCCTTACCGAACGTTTCAGCTCTGATCAAACCCAAATAATAGACTGACATGAAAAGATTGCTTCAAATTTGTCAAACAGCATTGGTGTACAGTGTACATAGTAAACTGGTCCTCGCAAGGTGAATCCAAAACACACAATTTGGAACAAAAAGGCAAGGTAAGTTAGTTACAAAAATGTTATAGTATGTGGTCTTAAATATGTATGCCTTACAATTCATATATATTTCATATAAAATTGCTAGTCTTGTATTAATATATGTGTCCCACCATGACATTTTTATCCCAAATGGCACCAGCCTCGATATCGGTAAAATGACGTTGAAGTTGACGTCACTTAATTAGATATTTGTTTTCATTAATTTGTTTTTAAAGCAACAGCCATTTTTAGTGTTAAAATCAGTAATATCGGACACAGGTTTTTAAGTTTAAACGTTTCAACATTTAGTTATCGCACTAGTAGTGAAATATCACAAATAATGAGTGAATTAGCGAATTGTTTCCCTTTGAAATCTACACGCCGTTAACGGTGTATACATGTGTGAAACTGGGTCAGAGAAAACGTGCTGTAATTGCTCTGAATTTACGCGGATATTTAAAGTACCTGGCGGATTTATTGGTTGTTATGGTAAGTGTTTATTTTCATCATACATTTATTCGTAACTTAAGTAAAAAAAAAAGAATGGACATGTCATAGGACGCCATTTTAACAGTACACCCACTTAACTGATATTTTGTTATTATCAGCGTTCTATATCAACGTGTAATCACCAATAATAAACCAATAGTCTAAAATCATGAATAACAGTTTAAATCCTATACTTGCCCTATATGTCGGTCCATTATTTTCTCAAAACCTTGCTCTTTGGTCTCCTATTCATCATTAACAATTACTAACCTGTCACCCGTAACTAAATCTCCAATGCTCGGATACTATGTGTAACGCTTCATTACACATGATACCTGGTCATTGTAGTGATTTAGTTACATGTTACTGAGGTAACATTATTTGCATCTATAATAAATATTTAGGATATTTACTCTTTTCAGGTTAGTACATTTTCCTACCTGATAAAGTAAAGTACATCAATTATAATAATTCATAGAAACTTAACTTAGCTTTATATAAAGTATACAGTTGCACTGAAAACTCGAGTAATAGATTTTTAGTCTGAATAGATACATGTATATATGAACTTTGACCTCGTTGGATACATAATTTATGTTTACATTTTACTATCATTGTGTATTTATTAAGATCATAATGATTCATTACACATGATACCTGGTCATTGTAGTGATTTAGTTACATGTTACTGAGGTAACATTATTTGCATCTATAATTCATATTTAGGATATTTACTCTTTTCAGTTGTCTATCTGGCATTTACATATTGAACCCACTCTACCAAATAAATGTATGCCGACTGGGCTACGTCGACACTGGCGCCCAACACGGTTAATCTGTGAGGAACTTAGTCGTCTTGAAGACACCAGTTTCCAGTGATGCCACTAGATAGTCAGCTTTAATTATTACAAACATGGAATTCTACACGTATATTACGTAGATATTTCTATTTGGATGTTTACAACATACATGTAGTGTTGCAGTGGATTTGATTGGTTATTCGCAGTGCGGCATTTGCATATTACCAATGAATCTTTCTTCCCGCCATAGTGTACACTACTGATTAGATGTCACATGTCATATGACTTACCCGACCTTGGAGGTCACACCTGTTGATTGGATATTATATCCGCCATCATAACTATTGATAAACATAAACACGTGTTTACATTCTTACCTTACCGGACCGGTCCATCTTACGTTACGTTTTCCTAGGAACGTTCAACTCGGGACGTCGAGTTACTTTGTACGTTTTCGTCAGAAAAGCTAGCTTTCTTCACAAGGAAGACTACGTTTTTCATCGTCGTTGGAGTGTGACACGGATATATGGAACTTTCATTTAAAGTGGAGCCAGGAACTGACATTTGATTTACCAGTGCTATATAAATTAGTTTATAGTGTGAATGTTTAGTTTTATATGGATTAATTGGATTATTATTGTGTTGGATATAGTTTACACCAGGTAATCTTTTCTTTGCTTGTCATATTTTATTTTGATAGTGTTGTTTATTTTTCGTATCAAATATAACACTACGTATTAAGCTGGTATAAGTATTCTGGATCTACATTTTTGATCCGGATCATATTTTTGGATTTTTCTGAAACATTTCAGTTGAAAAGTTTAGATTTCATCAGAGATAGTTCATATTGAGGGTCACATGCACACTAACATCATGTTAACTCCCCTTCTTGCTAACTCCGATTAGCCTATATATTCCTATATTACATTATTCCCTATATAATATAGTCAACCGTTAGATAGCCTAGTGGTTAGTACGGAGGCCTTCCAATCAGCGGATGTGAGTTCGAATCCCGTTCTGACCAAGATTGTTTTTTTCCAGTTTTTTTTTTTTCAACACACTGACTTAGAGATTTTTTGTGACTGTAGTTTTACAGTTTATTTAATTCTTTTTGCAACTGGCATTGCATAAAGAAATTAACCACATAAAACACGGGTACATATACCATTGTGTTTCGTATGTAAACTCCATTGAATTTACTTACGAAATTTTGACAGCATTACAATAAGCCCAGCATAAAGTTATCTCTAGAAATTCTGTGGTTAAATCATAATTATTTCATCAGAAATTTGTCTCATTTATAGGTATAGATATCTATAAATTGTGACAAAGTTAAAAGCTGTTATTGGTAATCGGAAAGTTCAATCGGAGCGACGCGGCTTTTATAACAAAACCGTATTACATAGCGCGTATAGTATAGCGACTCCGTGGTGTAGCGGTAGCGACAGGCGCCTTCAGATCTCGGGATAGCTGGTTCGAACCCCGCAAGCGGAAGATTTTTTTTCGGTGTTTTTTTTTTTTTTTCTTTGTTGACAAGTTGTATATAATACACTATATGTGTTGTGTAAGTGTGTTTAAGTTTTCAGGTGTTTAATCAAAAGTGAAATAAAGTGAGATGTGTGTATTTGTATTTTAATTGAACACTGTTTTAATGTATGGTGTTAATTATTGAACACTGTTTTATTGTATGGTATGCATTATTGAACACTGTTTTATTGTATGGTGTGAATTATTGGACAATGTTTTAATGTATGGTGTGTAGTATTGGACACTGCTTAACTGAACATTAGTGTTAATAAAAGGAGTATTTGGTGTTTGACGAAGTGAATATTCAAAACAATGACAGAATATCTATCGGAAAGAGAACTGAGAAAAATCCTCAGGAGTCGTGCGGAATGATGGAATGATGCATTATGAAAGTGATTCAGATAGTGATTTGTCTAACTTAAACACAATAGATGAATATCTTCATGAAGAAACTAGAAGAAGTATTCAAAACAGCTTAAGAGAAAAGAAATCTATTGAAGGTACAACACTCAATAAGGATACAGAAAGTGTCGAAAGTAATTTGGCCTATATCGACAGACACATACAGAATCTAAATCTAACTCTCAAAGAGTTACAGGAAAAGGGAGGAGGCAATTTGCAAGGAAACCAGAATGTGGAAAACGAGGAGTGTTTTGAAGAAAACACATAAAAAGGAAACATAGAAAGAGGAGAGACAGAGAGAGTGAACACAAATGAAAGATATGACTCAAGGAGATACGTTTCAGAGAGAAGCAATATAATGACAGATATTAAAGGAGATAGAAAGAATGAACAAATTCAGAAAGATATTGACATGAAGTTGTCAAAAATTAGAAAGGAAAATGATGACATCAAAAGTCATTCAAGTCGTTATGAAAGAGAAAGTTTGAAGCTTAGAAAGTTACAATTAGAAGAAGATAAACGTAGGCAGTTGATGTTAGAAAATGAACTGAAATTACAAGAAGAAATAGATAGGAAGAGAAATTCTGAGAAAGAGTTACTAGAAAGAATACAGCTATTAGAGGAACAAGAATGTGACCTCAATAGCAAGAGGAATGAAAACGAAATACTTGAACGAGAAATATCTGCTAAGAAAGTTGAAGATGAAGCACTAAATCAGAAAATAACACTTCTTAAAGAGAAGGAGAGATTGCTAACGCAAAAAGCTGAGTCACAGGTGAAATATAAGGATGCAATGAAAAAGGATAAAGTCGAAAGACAGAGAATAAAAGTAGATAGAGAAAGAAAAGATGAATATCCAGCTTTTAAACTTGGTTCACCAAAGATACCTCCATTCGATGGTACTCATTTTGAAAACTGGAAAATGGAAGTTAGCTGTCTCCTTCAAACAAAAATATATCCAGATTATGCCATTTTACAGGCAATTAGAAATTCTCTGAAGGATGAAACACGACAAGTTTTGCTGACATTGAAAGCCACAGCAACAAGCAGAGAAATAATGGATAAGCTCAGTGAAATATATGGAGATATCAAAACAGAGGACAAAGTAGTCCAAGATTTTTATTCAGCAAAGCAAAAGCAAGGTGAAACAATATCTGCTTGGGGAGTTAGAGTTGAGACATTGTTTCAGAAAGCTGTAGATAAAGGAGAAATAGAAGAAAGCAAAAGAGATAAAAAGCTAAAGGAATGGTTTTGGAGAGGACTAAAGTCAGAGAAATTGAAATTCGCTACAAGACTATCTTATGAGTCGACATATTCATTTGAAAAGTTACGTCGGAAAACTCGACTAGAGGAAGGGGAAGATAGTAAAGACCTAGAAAGAGAGAGGTCAGAACAGATAAAGATCAACGCTCTGCAGGAGAAGAAAATCGATGAAAAATTAGGTATTCTTCAAGAACTCCTTGAACGGATGAAGACAATGGAGTCAGATATAGGAAAGCTTAAATACCAGAACCAATATAGAATTCAAAGTAACCAAGGAAGGGATTATCAAAGGAGACCATTTAGAGGAGGATACAAAAGTAGAAGATTTGAAGACAGAGATCGCCGTTCAAATGGAGATCAAACCAATGATAGAAATAGAGAAAACAAAGGCAAACACGATGATAAGGAACAATCTACAGATACACGGATAGGAAAGAACAAATCTGACAAGCAGAATTTAAATGGGGACAAGCTTCCATCGGAGGGCTCGATGGAAGCTCGAAAGTAAAAGGCCCTAAAACAGATCTAAAGCAGAGGCTAATAGGAAAAGCAAATGAAAGTAAGATAATCATTGAAGGAAAAGAAGTTAAAGCTTTGGTTGGCACGGGATCGATGGTAAGCACCGTATCAGAGGAATTTTATTCGAAGCTAGAAAACTGACCAGAGTTACTGGACTTGAAAGATTTTGATCTGAATATCACGTGCGCTGATGGAAATGAATTGCCATACAAGGGGTACATAGAGGCAAAGGTTAACTTACCAGACATTAGTACAGATGGAATTGTTTTTCCCCTTCTGGTTGTTAAAACTACAGCTTATAGTGAACACGTTCCTGTTATAGTTGGCACAAATATTATTAGAGAGTTTGCAAGATTGCACGAGAATTCGTCGGTTGATACTGATCAGATATCATTGGAATGGAAGACTGCGTTTGACGCAATAACAAGGTCATGTGCTGGCATAGTAAAGGCAAAAAAGTCTTTTACAATGAAACCAATGGAAGTCAAAACTGTAATTGGTTTGATTCGTAAACATTTTAATGTAGCTTCAGCAGTTACTGAAGATGTTGAAAATGCTGGCCCAAGTAAACCATCTGTATGTCCACGTGTTGTTACACTTGACAACCCTGGAAAAATAGCAAGAATTCCAGTAAAAGTTGTTAATTTGTCAGCAAAGACAATAACTGTTCAAGCAAAGTCTGCTATTTGCCAGTTACAACAAGTTGATGTTTTAAGACAAGCATCCTTGTTTGGAGATTCTTCTGAAACAGAAACTATACTTACCAATGAATCACCTGAAAAAGAAAGTATACTTACCAATGAGTTTCATGAAGATGATGAGATACTTACCTCTGAATGTCCTGTTATCAACCAACAGTCTGCTACATCTGAACCTGAAATAGAAATGGAAACTATGAACGAAGGCAGGTATTTTTCAACAAGAATGAAAAGTAAATACGGAGTTGATTTAAAGGATTAGGAATTAACCAAAGAACAACAAGATAGGGTTATGAAACTGTTTGAAAAATATGAATCGATTTTTCCAAAAACATCATTAGATCTTGGACATACCAATGTAATCAGACATAAAATTGAACTCACCAACAATGACCCATTTAAAGAACCTTATCGGAGAATTCCCCCATCACTCTTCAATGAAGTGAAACACCATCTACAGGAAATGATCGATATTGGTGCAATCAGCGAATCAAAAAGTCCGTGGTGTTCCAACGTCGTGATCGTTCGGAAGAAAGACGGCACGATTAGATTCTGTATCGACTTCGGAAAATTGAATTCTAGAACGAAGAAAGACGCGTATAGTATCCCACGGGTGGAAGACACTCTTCACATGCTCTCTGGTGCTAAATATTTTTCCAAGTTGGATCTTAAGTCTGGGTATTGGCAAGTGGAGTTAGAGGAGTCCGACAAGGAAAAGACAGCATTTCAGGTTGGAGGACTCGGATTTTACCAATGTAACCGGATGCCTTTTGGCCTATGCAACGCACCAGCCACCTTTCAGCGACTAATGGAGCGCTGTATGGGTGACCTCAACCGGAGAGACTGTCTCATATACCTTGACGATATCATCATTTTCAGTAAAGATATCGACTCCCACCTCGATCGCCTCGACAAGGTTTTCCAACGTTTGGCATAATACCAGCTTAAGATCAAGCCATCCAAGTGTGAATTCCTACAGAAAGAGACTTCATATCTCGGACACATCGTTTCAGAAGAGGGGATACAGGCTGACCCTAAGAAGTCAGAGACAGTGAAGAATTGGCCCACTCCAAAGTCCGTGAAAGAGGTCAGACAGTTCCTAGGATTCGCCGGTTACTATCGACGATTCATTAAGGGATTCGCATCTATAGCCAGGCCCCTTTCTGATTTGTTAATAGGACACCCAACTAAGAAGCAGAAACGAACAACTCCAAATAAAGTGAAGCGTACTCCATTCGTAAGGACGGAGAAACAACAAATAGCTTTTGACAGCATAAAGGAACAACTCACCAATCCACCAATTCTTGGATTTGCTGACTACACAAAGCCCTTTACGCTTCATGTTGACGCTTCTTCAATTGGACTTGGCGCGGTACTGTACCAGAAGCAGGACGATAACGATCGTGTCATTGATTACGCAAGTCGTAGTTTAAAGCCGAGTGAGAGGAATTATCCTGCTCACAAGCTCGAATTTCTTGCTCTCAAGTTCCATGAGTACTTGTACGGCTCGAAATTCTTGGTTGTGACGGATAATAACCCTCTCACATACGTCAACACGACCGCCAAACTGAATGCTACAGGACACAGATGGCTTGCCGCACTCTCCAATTACAATTATTCCATCAAGTACAGGAAAGGCAAAAGTCACTCATATGCAGATGGTCTCAGTAGAATTGTCCCTCGCGATGTAGTTGAAGCTGTCTCTCTTGCAGGAACTGCAGAAACAACTCCACTTCAGGATATTGTTCATGATCCTGACCAGCCAATTCCACAGTTGGACATCATTGTAGATAATGACTATCTCCACAACAACAGCTTGTCGTCCAAGAACTGGAATTTGGCACAACGACAGGATTCTATCATTTCACAGGTAGCAGAGCATATCAGAAACGGTACTAAACCGGCTCAGCCGTACGACCGTGAAATCTCTAACTATCTGCGAGAATGGAAGAATCTTGTTGAATTACAGGGAGTTATTTACAGGAAAGCATCTATCTCCGGAGAGGAATACCTACAACTGGTTCTATCTGAGGCACTACGAGACGAGATCTTTAGGGACCTGCACAATGAGCTCGGTCAACAAGGTCGTGATCGGACGACAGCTTTGTTCAAGGAACGTTTTTATTGGCCAGGAATGGGCAGTTTTATTGCAGAGAAAGTCCGTACGTGTGACAGATGCATTCGCCGAAAGTCTGCAGCCGCCAGAGCAGAACTGACACCAATTGAGTCTACTGCACCCGTGGAAGTTGTATGCGTAGACTGTCTATCGCTAGAACGCTCAAAGGGAGGATTCGAGAATATTCTAGTTTTGACGGATCATTTTAGCAGATACGCACAGGCGTATCCCACCCGCAACCAGACTGCTAAAACTACAGCTAGGATTGTCTTCGACAACTTTGTCGTCCATTATGGATTCCCAGCCAGGATCCATAGCGACCAAGGCCAGAACTTTGAATCCACCCTCATCAAAGAGCTCTGCAGCTTGGCTTGTGTTGAGAAGACGAGGACCACGCCTTACCATGCTATGGGGAACGGAATGGTAGAAAGATTCAACCAAACATTACTCAAAATGCTTGGTACCCTAGAGGAGCATCAAAAGTCCGATTGGAAAGCTCATGTTCCTAGTCTAGTTCATGCATATAACGCCACTCGTCACGAAAGTACCGGTTTTTCGCCGTACTTTCTGATGTTTGGTAGACATCCTAGACTGGCAATTGATGCTTTTCTAGGGTTACCAAAAGGCGATTTATCGTCAAGCATACAGTCGGAGTACGTGTTGAAGCTTCGAGATCGTCTTCGTTCCGCATATGCCAAGGCACGCCAGACTGCCTCTTAGACGTCTTCTACCAACAAGAAAAAACTACGACCAGAAGGCAAGAAGTTCTGTACTCCGTCCAGGTGATCGGGTGCTGGTTCGGAATGTCTCAATTCGTGGCACACAAAAACTTGCTGACAAGTGGGAACCGCATCCATATATTTATATTTAGGATTAAAAAAAAAAAAAAAAAATGTCGACGTAGCCCAGTCGGCATACATTTATTTGGTAGAGTGGGTTCAATATGTAAATGCCAGATAGACAACTGAAAAGAGTAAATATGCTAAATATTTATTATAGATGCAAATAATGTTACCTCAGTAACATGTAACTAAATCACTACAATGACCAGGTATCATGTGTAATGAATCATTATGATCTTAATAAATATACAATGATAGTAAAATGTAAACACAGATTATGTATCCAACGAGGTCAAAGTTCATACATACATGTATCTATTCAGACTAAAAATCTATTACTCGAGATTTCAGTGCAACTGTATACTTTATATAAAGCTAAGTTAAGTTTCTATGAATTATTATAATTGATGTACTTTACTTTATCAGATAGGAAAATGTACTAACCTGAAAAGAGTAAATATCCTAAATATTTATTATAGATGCAAATAATGTTACCTCAGTAGCATGTAACTAAATCACTACAATGACCAGGTATCATGTGTAATGAAGCGTTACACATAGTATCCGAGCATTGGAGATTTAGTTACGGGTGACAGGTTAGTAATTGTTAATGATGAATAGGAGACCAAAGAGCAAGGTTTTGAGAAAATAATGGACCGACATATAGGGCAAGTATAGGATTTAAACTGTTATTCATGATTTTAGACTATTGGTTTATTATTGGTGATTACACGTTGATATGGAACGCTGATAATAACAAAATATCAGTTAAGTGGGTGTACTGTTAAAATGGCGTCCTGTGACATGTCCATTCTTTTTTTTTACTTAAGTTACGAATAAATGTATGATGAAAATAAACACTTACCATAACAACCAATAAATCCGCCAGGTACTTTAAATATCCGCGTAAATTCAGATCAATTACAGCATGTTTTCTCTGACCCAGTTTCACACATGTATACACCGTTAACGGCGTGTAGATTTCAAAGGGAAACAATTCGCTAATTCACTCATTATTTGTGATATTTCACTACTAGTGCGATAACTAAATGTTGAAACGTTTAAACTTAAAAACCTGTGTCCGATATTACTGATTTTTAACACTAAAAATGGCTGTTGCTTTAAAAACAAATTAATGAAAACAAATATCTAATTAAGTGACGTCAACTTCAACGTCATTTTACCGATATCGAGGCTTGTGCCATTTGGGATAAAAATGTCATGGTGGGACACATATATTAATACAAGACTAGCAATTTAATATGAAATATATATGAATTGTAAGGCATACATATTTAAGACCACATACTATAACATTTTTGTAACTAACTTACCTTGCCTTTTTGTTCCAAATTGTGTGTTTTGGATTCACCTTGCGAGGACCAGTTTACTATGTACACTGTACACCAATGCTGTTTGACAAATTTGAAGCAATCTTTTCATGTCAGTCTATTATTTGGGTTTGATCAGAGCTGAAACGTTCGGTAAGAGTGATTGTGCTTCCGTCTTTCGAATTAAGTTTTAATTGTGTAAGAGTATATTTATATACAGGGACAGTTGACTTTCCCATACTTGAGAAGTTCGGATTATGAATTATTACACGATTTTCAAAACAATCTGGAATATACATCAATGTACTGATATTCTTACGAATATTTGTCCTCATCAGAGTGCAGTGTATGCACATTCCATAAACCCGAGAATATGGCACCTTTGCCTAAGCCAAACATGCCGGTAACGCATCCGTATCCTAAATAAAGGATGTTTCTATACCGCATATAAGGGAGACCTGAACATGGCTGACATTTCAACGTGTTCGAAATCCCCATACACTACACTATTAAGTGGCTATCAATGTTGAGAACCTTTGTCTAAATTACTTGTACCATTTCCTTCATGTAAACCCCCACAGACGACCGACGAACAGAAGGTATCTTGCAACACATTTTCTAAATAATCCCTTAAAGGGAGGTAATTCATATGAAATACAGAACACGGTCATAACACCCCACTTCCCCCACACACACTTGGAGGAAGTCATCATATACTACACGATGACGTACAGTTCATACTGAACTGATAATTCCCACATCATATGCTATACTTTATATCCCACACTCGTTTGTGGTACAATCCCGGACGAGCCCCCGTCTTACGAACATATGTCCGCAACAGAGTGCAGTGCATACACATTCCATAACCCTGAGAATACAGCACATTCACCTGAGTAAATATAATCTGAAAAGTAGATCCCTCGGAAGCACCGAGAACAATGCAAACAGTGAAAATTGCAGACTCGGTTTGATTGAGTCAGTTCATGAGCAGTAATGGAAAATGCAACACTGAGTAAGCCATGCCTGAATCCTACACAATACGATGCATCCACATCCTCAATAAAGGATATTTCAACAACGCATAATTATACATGTATAGAAGACCTGAACATTGCTAACATTTCAACGGGTTCAAAATCTGCATATGCTTCACTATTTAGTGGGTGAGTGAGTTTGGTTTTACGGCGTATCGACATATATCGCCGAGTACACTATTTAGTGGCAATCAATGTTATAAACCTTAGTATCAGTTACTTGTTTTTATCCTGTAATAGCCACAGAAGACCGCCTAACAGAAGGTATTTTGCAACCTTTTCCTAAATAACCTTTTAAAGGGGGTAATTCATCTGAAGTGCAGAAGGCGGCCGTGACAATATATATATTAATCAGTGCGTTTCATTACAATATTTAATATGCTGATTTAACTTTCAGTACAGTTTGGAATGTACTTATGGTGATCAACTATGATTACTGGTGAGTTAGTTTTATTGTAATTATTGATATGTGTTCTAATTGGATGGATTTGATAAATAGCATTTTAGATGTTCATAGATGTAGTGACGGAGTGAAATATTGATGGTATTGAGGTTGGATTTAAAAATCTTAAAGATCGCTTTTTCACTATAGTATTTTACATTTTTTACAAAATGCAGTAAATCCTTGATGTGCAGCGAAGTTATCATATTAAATTTACAAAATGAACAAATGTCATGCAGATAATTTAATTGATAGAAATAAAACAGACACTTTTTTGTCACAGAGCACATCTAAAGTACGGGTATCTATCTATACATGTATTCAGTATTAACTTGTTAAAACACAGTTGTGACGTAATCCTTTGTTATTAACTGTCCATTATATAGGTTATTGTATCTATGCCGCTCTATACACAGGATTATTTTATTATACCTGTCCATTATTAACCTGTAACTGTCCATTCTTAAAAAAATGGATTCTTTAAGAATGGATAGTTACAGGTTAATAATGGACAGCTATTTGTACATTGCGATGCGAACACGATAAATTGCATTTGACACTAGAAATAAAATTCTTAAGCACTAAATACGTTCAAAATCTTAATTAACATATTTTTTGCATTATGAATTGCTGTAAAGAGAAAAAAACAACTGTTAGCTAGCATTCCAACATAAAAGATAAAAACCAATATATCTTTAACCTCAATATTGAAGATTTCCTCATTTTTGAAAGTCAAAAACAATGCGCATATTAACGTTCTTTCCTGTGATAGGAAATGTAGGGAAAAACGGAAAAGCTTACACATTAGCACAAGCTCAATTTTACTGTATGAAAAAAAGAACAGTGACAGCCATATAACTTTACTTCAATCAATACTGATCATTGTTAATCAAATGTTGTGTTACCTTACACATATTAAATCTTCATTGCATACCTTGCACATGATTCGGTTTACTAACCGTCTGAATCAAAGATCTATCTAATACGTTCATGAATACATGAAATAGATCAAAATTATATAAACCAGTTACTCAGTGCTGTACTAAAAGTGTCGTTCAAGAATATGCAAAACATATGCGTTCAAGTGTTCATTTTGAAAGATCCTCCGTTGCAATAAAAATTATGACACTGTATGACATCAGAACTTAATTTTAAGAGACATGCTACCACTTTCGATATTCAACTCTCTTGAACCATTTTGATCTTTGGTAGCAGACACGTTTGGAGATTTAAGTTTTGGTATCTTCTGATATGATGAACCTGGCTGACACTGGAGAATGTCACTCATGACGGAGAGTTGTTCGTCACTAGTACGTTTATATCCGCGCACTGCATTAGATCGGTGGCCCGTCTTTTCAGATATTAGCTGCTCGTCTACACCGGCTGTGTAGAGGCGTGTGGCAGCGGTTGCCCGCAGCGAATGATTAGTGAAATATCCTTTGAATCCAGCACTTTCACAAAGTCGGCGCACTGTTTGTTGCAACAGATGAACTCCAATGGGACAATCGCTGTACCAGCAGTCTTGTTGAGGATGTTTTAAGGGTCGCAAAAAAAGCGCATCGCAGCTTTTTTTCCTTGGTCTGAAATGTAGACAAAATAATTATAAAGTACACAAGCCAAATCGATGAATTGGTATCCCCCGCCAAATGGGTTTATGGTGAGGAATTGCGAAGAAATATATCCGGCAAAAAGTTACGGATGTCTCTAAGAAGCAAATAATTTCATTACATTTGCACTTAAAAGAAGAGCACAATCAAGTAAGAACATGGAACGTGGGTGGTGATAGGGTTGGCAGTAGTGCTGGGAATGGCGTATGGGAGTTACAACCTAACATATTGATAAATATTCATGGTAGGTGTTAACAAAACTTCACAAGGTGATAATGAATAATGATGGAAAATAAGAAAAAACGTTTGGTGGGGGAGGAGGGAATAATAGGGATTGTGGCGGTGACTGGGTGGAGTAGCAAGTTGGGAGGCCTGGGTACAACTGTGTTCATAAATTTTCATGAACGCTTTAAGAAAAAAAAAAGAGAAAAACAAGAGCTGTTTGTCAGACAGCGCACTCCACTATTCGGGGATTTGACAGTAAAATGAATATAATGTTTCAATAAGAGACCTCTACTTTAAAAGGAAGATAGACCAAGGGGCATAATTCTGTCAAGAACACAAATTAGAGTTATTGGGATTGTTACCACACATGCAGATGATGATAGTAAAGATATAATAGGACTTTCAAGACATTATCCTATATAGTACCATAGTTATGTCCAGAGAACGAAGTTTGTTAAAAAATAAGTATAGAAGGGGCGTAATTTGGTCAAAAATACAAGTCAGAGTTATGGGGATTGTTACCACACAAGCAGATGATGATGATAAAGATACATTTTAAGTTTCAAGTCGTTATCTTATATTGAATTAAAGTTATATCAAGAAAGCGAAGATTGCAAAACAAAACTTTAAGTACACAAGGGGCATAATTCTGTCAAAAATACAATTATAGTTATGGGGTTTGTAAGCACACATGCAGATGATGATTATAAAGAAATGCTTTTAATTTGAAATCATTATCTTTCAAAGTACCAAATATATGTTTATAAACGAAGCTTTCAAAAAATAAATTTGCATGAAAATAATTCCAAGTATAACAACTTTGTGACCTTGACCTTTTGTATAATATGCCCATTCCTTGCACACATACTTTGTTTGTATACTGGACAATGTTTATGTGAACTTACAGTAAGATAAAAGCAATAGCAACAAAGATATGACAGAAAAACAAAGGTTGCCGAAAGACTTTAACCTTAGAAATAAGCTAAGTGTAAAACCTAGGTGACATTGACCTTGGGTATGATGGGCCCAGCCCCTGTACATACTTTGTTCGTATGCTGGACAATGTTTATGTGAACTTACAGTAAGATATAAGCAATAGTAACAAAGATATGACAGAAAAACAAAGGTTGCTGAACATGACTTCATGTTTACTTTTTAAGACATCCAATATCATTGTTCTCATTTAAATACATATTGTCTTTTTACAATTTTGTTTTAATATCTGCCGATACTTCGGTAAGTATTGTTTGATCGGCAGCAAAATGGTTTATATGTAAACTTAAAAACATTAACTTTTATCTCTCTTTTTTGTACCTCAAAATATTTCTGCAATTGATTTTCACATTACGATGGGAACGTTTCGTTCTTTTTTAATTGCGTCTGTGTTTCCACTTCAAAGTTTGTTTCGGTTAAGCGCCGTTTTAGAAGTATTTCAGTCATATAACGGAGGGCAGTTGTTTTCCTAACCAGTGTCCTTGATTCTGTACCAGTACCAGGCTGTTCCCCACCGTCAACTTCTCAAAATACGATTCCGAGATAGAGGACAAAACGACTCCTGGCACAATGTATATATCCTATAGTTACAGAGAAAGTATGATCTTAAATAAACAAGAGCTGTATGTAAGACAGCCAATGCTCGACTATTCGAAATATTGTCCTAGAAGCAGGAAAATATTACCCAAAATGTTAAAGTATCTGAAGAGTTTTAAGTTCAAAAGGGGACATAATTTTGACCAAAATGCATGTCAGAGTTATGGGACTTGATGCTATCAACTAGTTTTATAACCCTGAAGACAAGTTTCAATTAATATCTGCATTAGTTTTGAAGTAACTTGAATGTAAAATTGTAACCTAAAGGATTTTCTAATTGAAGGAAGACATAATTTACATCTCAAGAGTTATGGGACTTGACCCGGTGAGGTTGGTAATTGATTTAGAAAAAGAAAAAAAAATGACTTTCAAATCTATATCCCTTTTTTTAATAGCTGTATGTACTTGCACGCAAAATTTTAACCAGGATTTTCTATGTGCAAAGGGGGTCATAAATTGGCCAAATGCAGGTCAGAGTCATGGGACTTGATGCTATCAACTAGTTTAATAAACCCGAAAGCACATGTGAAGTTTCAATTCAATATCTGCATTAGTTTTGGAGATAGTAACTTGCATGTAAAACTTAAACCGGGATTTTCTAAGTCCAAAAGGGGGCATAATTTGCTCAAAACACATGACAGTGTTTTAGAGTTATGGAACTTGACCCAGGGAGGTTGGTACTTGACGCTGAAAGAGAAATATTAAGTTTCAAAGCTATATGCCTTTAAACGACAGCTATATATACTTGCATGCAAAAATTTAATCAGGCTGTGACGCCGACGCCGATGCCGACACCAGGGTGAATAGAATAGCTAAACTATTCTTCAAATAGTCGAGCTTAAAAAGTGTAAAACCACAGGTTTAACTCAGTATCACGCGATCCGTAGATCTGGGCTCTTCTTATTGGACTACGCGGCCAAGCCCGAATTCAACGTGCTGTTTGACATATTTTAAATTGAAATGGCTGTCATTATAGATTTACTTATGCAATTTATTTAAAACTTCTTCTGAGTCGTTCCGTCAGGGCCATTGTTGTCTCGCCCCTTTTCTCTTTAGATTGTAGGACGATAGAGTGATAATACGATGCGAAGACGCAAAGATACTCAGTCTATGCGACATCACGATAATAGACTGTGAAAACGCAAAGTCACGTTGCGACACTTCACAACGTGTTTTCACGTTTTCACTCCGTAGTATTGCACTATCATCCGACCGAATCATGATGTTAATATTGCATCTTCGCAACGTAATGTCATCCATAGGTAGAGAAGTGACGTGAAAGTTATAGATTATATGATTCTTTCTTTAGTGTAGGTTGAAATTTCTGACCTCGAAGGTAGCTGTTTAGGCTGTGACGAGTCTCCGCCTAGTTACCGAGAAAACAGTTACCCGAGAGCCGTAAATCCTCATCTGCAGCTACAGTTAGTGATAGAATCTTTGTCTTGCATACCATTTTCAAGAAATTATAATAAAAATAGAATTAAATGAAAGGCTTTCTTTTTAGAACCATTTCTTATAGCTTAGCTCAGTAGGTAGAGCGTCGGTCTACGGATCGCGGGGTCGCGAGTTCGATCCTCGGGCGGGGCCTGTGTTCTCCGTGACTATTTGATAAACGACATTGTGTCTGAAATCATTAGTCCTCCACCTCTGATTCATGTGCGGAAGTTGGCAGTTACTTGCGGAGAACAGGTTTGTACTGGTACAGAATTCAGGAACACTGGTTAGGTTAACTGCCCGCCGTTACATAACTGAAATACTGTTGAAAAATGGCGTTAAACCCAAAACAAACAAACAAAAATTCTTATAGCAGCGTATTTAAACAAAGCGCGGAAAACCAACAGAAAAGACGTCATGACGTTTCAAAGACAAATAACAATATTTAGTTCCGGTTTTGTTTTACAAGTTTCAGCGTAGAATTATAAAGTTTTGATAAGATAACGTATTCTTAAAGAAAATACACTATCAGGAACAAAGAAGAACTTTCAAGGTATTGGATTTTTATTTCCTTTTTCTGGAAAAGAAATATAAGTTACTACATGTATGTAGTTCGTAATAAGTTATTTACAGCATGAGAGTTAGCACCGTTAAAAATACCGGAAATTCACGTCTTGTATGCAAGGAAGTCTTTGCCCCATTTCAACGCACCGCACATCTAGCACTGTCGACTTTACCAACCTTTCGATTGAAAGGACGGAAAAAACGAAATTTACTTTTTTATAATCTGAAACTTTAAGGTCTCTAAATATTGCTACCAGTTTTTAATTAAAAAAAATGTTGAAAATATTATTTTTCAAGATTTTCAAAATAAAATACAGCATAAAGCGTGCCGTTTTCACGTGACAACTTACACGATATTGAAACAAGAGCATCACCTGCGGTACCATCGCTCGTCTGTAAGTGCTGGACAATGTACAAGAAAAGAGTTGTGGTTCTTCGCATTCTTACTCCTCTTAATTGGTGACATAAAATGTATGAAGTTTCAAAGCAAGTATAATAAATGAAAAGAGGACTTAAACAAAACATGAGCAAAAACCACTGATTTTCTGAGTTATGGTATTAGGCCCAATTAATGGTGTACCTCCCTTTTGAAGACTATTCAATTCCTACTACAAGCCTACTTTAAGTGCAATTTTCAGGATGGGGGCGCTGTTTAAAATGAATTTACTTCTGAAACAGAATGGGTAGAGTTAGACATCTTTAAAAATACTGAGTTACATGCGGTAAAGGTTCTCTATTTTGTCTTCATTCTTTAGATTAGGTAATGTAGAAGAAATGTAGGTGAGCAAACTTCAAAACAGACCCGCACGATTCCACCTTAATTTTTCAATGTTGGACTTAGATTTCTGTCTTATTAAATCCGTTTACTTGAGACACCCTAGAAAAAATGATATTGAATTGATAGCTTTATTTTAGGTATTATAATTGTTTACCAATATTTTGATGTTTCTTTTATAAAGAAAATAATGTTATAGTGAATTATCTGCAAACCTTTTGGATGGTGGCCATCACTTTGAAATTTATCTCTACTTGAGCATAAGGAAATACCATAAATTATACAAAATTTATGATAACGGCACGGTAAAGGTTTTAAAAAAATGCAACATCATGTGGAGCTCGGTCAACTGTAAGAATATACCAAGCAAATGTCATTTTAGACATTACTTATAAGGATCTTACATGCCTGCCTGTGTAAGACGGGGTTTTCCATACCCAAGGGACAGTGTGGAATGGAAAACCGAGCGTTAGCGAGGTTTTTTATCCATGCTGTCCCGAGGGTATGGAAAACAACTGTCTTACATAGGCAGACATGTTAAATCATTTTCCTTGCCTATCATGTTTAAAATAGATCGTGGAGACAAATAGGTTTTTGGTATTTCCTGACATTATTTATAAAGTTTATGACGTCACAATGGTACCAATACTATGTGACGTCACCTTAGTGCCTATTTTAGACTAGGTTTTTCCCTAGGGAAAGACAGAAATATCTATCCCCGGCGCGTGCTCGGATAAATGTATACTTTCCCCGCTAGGTAGGCAAGAAATTAATGGTCTAATACCTTAAAAAGGTAGATAATTCAGACAAAAAGCAAGACGGAGTTGCGGTTCTTGACGTACTAACCTATTGAGAAAAAGCAAGTGTACAGAGCTATAGCTCCAGTGGAAGTTAAGTAAAGCGAAAATCAATTTTTCTAAGAACAGGAAATATGTATCAGACTTATTCCTCTTAGCCCACAACCACACATAATGATGATAATGTTGAAGCTAGTTTAAAATTTGTAGTATTCAATTAAAGTGAATCTAAACAATATTTTTAACAAATTAATACCGTGCACCCATCTGGTATGAACACTAGCGTATAGTATTGTTTATTGTGTGAATACAGTTATTGGGTAATTTTAATGGAATTTATATACTAACACTTTTACAATATTCCTGCAGCTTAGAAATTATAACTGTATAGTATTATTTTTAATTTATGTTTTAACTTTAAAATATTATTAAAAATTTATGTAAAAGTTACGATTATATCTACACTAATTTAAAGCATTTTGATATTTCATTGCCGTTTTATTACCTCCCCTTATTGTTGCTTTAAGGTCCCCTTTTCCGCTGTTTGACTGCAGTTTTTTCTTTAAATCGTAATTCTTTAGTTTTTAAGTTTTCATTGTTTCTAAATTATATATGTGTGATTAATTCTTAAATTATTGTTAATTTATTATTAGAGGCTATAATTATAAATATTGATACTTCTCGCTTTTGCTTCACATGTATACTTCAAACTTTGTCATGTAGATATATGTATAAATGTTCAAAGCTGTAGCTGCTTTACCTTTTTTTTCTTTGAGGGGGCGGGGGACGTACATAAACAAAATATTAAGCCAACACCGACGCTAACGTTCAAGTGAGAATACCTCGTAGATTTGTTTTAAAAATCAGACGAGCTTAAATGAAGTTTTGATTTGTAAAATATAAACTACTAAGTAATTACTAGACATTTCGATCTCTATAGTGAGCGAGGGACTAAGCCCGTGCAAATGAATGAAACATTATGAAATATTGTGAATGAAACAATGAAACGTTCCAGCAAAACTAAAGGCTCATATTGCCCTTTTGCATGTTATGGCTGCATGAAATATATTAATTTCCTGTTTAATCCTATTTTCAATAACTGTTTTCTTTAATATGTGTCAAAGGTTTGAATATTTATTTACTGTGTATAAAGTTTTATTGAACATATCACTTTTAATTGCCTCCCTTTAAAGCTTTAACTTTATAAGTTCATGTGCAAGTAGTGCTAAGCATTTAAAATACATTAAGATCGATTTGCTTTATCTACTGTCAATCATTTTACATGTCATATATTCATTCTACGCCAAACTTGATGGAACTGAACATTTTGAAACCTTTCACACAAACTGATGGCGAGTAGTTTAAAGCTCCCTTAATGCATTTGTTTAAAAGGTGGCTACCACATTTTCTCTTATGAGTATGAAATATATTAATTTATTTAATGCTCTTCAGTGATATTTTCACTTTTTACTCGTAAGGAACTACATATCTCAGTGCGAAATGATATTATTATTATTATTATTATTATTATTATTATTATACCAGATTTATATAGCGCCCTTTTCATGATCAATTTCACGTTCAATATGCGTCATAAAAGACACAAATTTCCTGGTAAAAATATTTTTAAAGGAAAGGTATAGATGTATAAAGAGAATAAATGGAACTTAAATACCTTCTATCATAATAAAAAATACGTAACAAAAGTGTTTAGCTTTTTGTACAAACACATCCTTACGTCAGGACGTTATGATGTCTTGATGCAATACACGTGTCGTTGCACGTACAAACTGAATACAATTTGGTTCAAAACATTAAAAATGCACAAAATAAATGTAAAATTTGTTTATCTTGTTGTAAGATCGAAATATATTTCACTCTTGAACACCATAATTTACATTTTCACGAGAGTTACGAACACAAAATGTATTTATTTCTTGTTGAATCCTATTTCTGTAATTGTTTCTCTACTATTTGTCAAAGGCTTGAATTCTAATGAACATAATACACGTAGAAAGTTTAAATTTCATATGTTGCTTTTAGCCCGCCAACATAGCTCAATAGGGATAGCGCAAATCTATGGATCGCGGAATCGTATGTTCGAGCCCGGGGCGAGGCGCATGTTCTCCGTGAAAATTTGATAAAAGACATTGTTTTTGAAACCATTGAGGTTTTACCCTTTGATTGTTGGGAAGTTGGCAGTTACTTGAAGAGAATATGTTTATTTTATTTTTTTTACTTTTGTGAAATAGAAATATCGTGGGGATAAGTTGATATGTCGTGAAGAGATAAATATTTCCTGAAAATGTTTTATTTAATATAGAAACGAGATATTTTATTGTGATGGCGATTTAATTATCTCGTGTGATCGAGATATAAGTCATGAAAAGAAGTTATTTCCTCCTAACCAGATCATATATTGTTTAAGAAATAATTTATAGCAAAAGAGTGCTTTATCACTATTTATGCACGGTGGGCGGTTATACGTCGGGCGTAATAATTGCACGAGGGCGCAGCCCGAGTGAAAATATTTGTACGACTTATTACCGCCCGAGTGTATAAATAGTGTTAAAACACTCCTTTGCTATAAATTATTTCGATTCTAATATGTCCTTTATCTAAAACAGTAGATAAAATATAGAAGCGCTCTTTCTTGGTCGCAACAAAAACTGACGTCACCGCACGTTAACGTGACGTCATTCTAGCGTAAGAGTGTTTTAACAGAGACAAGCATATTAGAATACTATATATCGTGCGAGCGACAAAAAAATACCGCAAACGTGACTCCTGTCTTAGAAGATTTGTTAAATGCTCAGCCAAATCTGTGTTTAATACTACCTCTGAACAGAAATCACTTGCTTTTACGACCCCTTTACATATTTTAACATTTAGGGTTGCTTTTATACACAGGTTTGACTGGATTTCATTTATTGAACGTCTAAATTGGGACTAAGCACAGCTCCAGTCCATGAAAAAGTTTTGGCCTGACTTCTCAGTCCATAAACTTAGTGTCGCACATGAATTATTTGGTAGCCGTACATAAACTTACCTAAGACTTATGTATTTCTCGAAAAGCCTGACAGGACATCTAGAAATGTTAATCTTGTTTCCATAGGCACGGACAACTTTGCCGGTCATTTTTCTGTGCTGAATACCTCCACGGTTCGTTTTGGATACATCTTCTTCATACTCGAGGTAACGGTTACCTTGGAAATCAATTTTACACAGATTTGACTAAACTCCCCAACTCGTAGGCCCCGATGTTCCTGCCCAGCTCTCAGTGCAAAGTGCAGACCAAGTTGGTACACTAAAGTGTCTAAAAGTTGTTGAGGCGATGTAGACCCCAAAATGCCCTTGTGCCACATTTCATCTTCCATACTTTCAGTGATAATTTCCGCCTTGCTAGCCTTCAGTCCAAGACCTTGTTTAGACAAAGATTTCATTTTGGCATCAAGGACACGTCTCATTCCCTCAAACGGAGGATCATTCATGACATTAATAAGTGTACCAGACTTCCTGAGATGGTGCTGAATTGCAATAATGATCTCGTACAAAGTGTTCGGCTTGTATTCACCTCCTGCCATATTTCTAACTTCAGCAATGAAGTATGAGAGTGCATCTCCAAGATCTTCACACGACATACTTAGTAAGTCTACACAAAAGTTATTTTCCTGTGCACCTAATCTTTTCCCCCTTTGCATTTGCCATTTTTTCAAACAAAAAAACGGCCCATTTTGTTTTATTTTCCGTCCTTTTCGATAATCCTGATTCCACTAGATTCGCCAAATCTTTCTCTGCCAGTGGTGGAGCAAATCTCTCTGGCTGCGCCTCTTCGATAAGCTGAGTTGCCCTCAGTAACTCTTCATCAGAGAGATCCATGTCAGTAAAATTGTGATTGCTTAAATTAAAATCACCGAGATTGTTATCACACTCTTTCACAAGATCCACACTCTTTCACAAGATCCAACACACCACTCAAAATATCTTCTGTATCATCAGAATTGATGTTATCGTTCATAAAGGTATTCCGTGTTAAAAACACATCTATGTCGTTGTCTGAATTCGCCATTTTACTGAACAGTTTCAGTCAAACTTTGCCACACCCATGCATGAAAAAGGCATGGATAAGTTCGCAATGTGTTCGCAAAGCTTTATATTATTCAACTCCGAAACAGATACGTTGTAATGTTACATGTAACATGTTTTTATTTAAATATATATATAAAGCTTGAAATAAAATAAAACGAATGCATAACATCTTAAAATTTAATTTTAGTGAAATTAGGGACTTTTCATAAAGTATAAGACATTATAAATAGTTCTCTTTTTAAATGTTATTATTTATATATATATATAAATCTTAATTTGCTACATTTTTTATTACGTTTTATTGAATTTTTCATTCATTATTGCAAATATAATTTTGATCTTACGAAATACGAATTCGTTTAAATGAGATCTCACTTTATATTTTAAAAACTTATCTATTCCTAGCACTAAAATGTTAAAAGCGGTGTAACAAATAAGAATGCTCTAGAGTCATCTGTGGCTAAGTGGTTAAGGTCACTGTTTTCGAATCTATTCTCCCTCGCTGATGTGGGTTCGAAATCCTGCTTTGTGTATAGAATTTTTCATGCGTAAAAGCCATTCAGCTGGGTCACAGAAAGTAGGCGATTCTACGCAGGTGCCCGTCAGTGATGAAATAATGCCAGGATGGGCACCAGAGGTCTTGCTTCACGATCAAAGGTGTAAAGTCGCCATATCACCTAAACTGTGTCGATTTGACTTTAAACCAAACCCAATCCAACTAAAATAGATTTAACGAAGTAGTTGTTTATTTAAATGAATTTTAGATATATATTTATTCACGAAATGCCGAACAATTGTCGTAATAGTACTCTATATATCTTTGATATAATCGAATGATGTAACAGTTAAAAGCTCATGATGCCTTTAGCTGTATTACTTCCGTAATTAACATAATAGCCGCGACATGAGCCGCGCCAATGAGAAAACCAACATAGTGGGTTTGCGACCAGCATGGATCCAGACCAGCCTGAGCATCCGCGCAGTCTGGTCATGATCCATGCTGTTCGCTAACAGCTTCTCTAATTCCAATAGGCTTTGATAGCGAACAGCATGGATCCTGACCAGACTGTGCGGATGCAAACCCACTATGTTGGTTTTCTCATGGCACAGTTCATATATGTGTTTCTTATCTAATCCTATTTCCTATAATACTTTCTCATACATCTGTCAAAGGTTTTAATATTGATAAACATAGCAGAAAGTCCATTGTGTTTTATTACCTCCCTTTATTTTTCTAACTATAAAAGTTCATGTGTAGTATAAAATGTATGAAATTTTTCGCAATGTATTATATCAATTTGAACAGCTATTACATCTGTTTTAACTTAAAACTTAAAGCCTTTTATAATGGATCTTTTATTCACACGCTCTGGGTCGGTTACTAGGCATTAGACATCTATGCAGTCTTTAAATTATTCCACATGACAACTACTTTGACGTGATACATATATTTCTTTTAAACACGGCCACGTTGATGTCACATCCTCTTACCATATCTAATCAAATAACCCCTAATAAATAGTGCTCATCTATAAAAATAAACAAATATTTCTTTACATTTCCCTCTGTCACAAATTGACATACGGGCCTTATTTTATCTGTAGTGTAAATGCAGGTATTGCATCATCTTTTTGTAAATTTTTGAGTTATTGAGGTAAATGTCATAAAATACCTCTCATGTTTTTCTGTATTTCATAACTTAAATTTCCATGTAAATTTCATTAAATTCGGTTCAGTAATAAGAAAGTTGATATTTTATAAACTTCAGTAATTTATGTTTTTATCCTCAAAACCACTATAAAGGGCCTCAAATTGTCAATTTCAATCCGCGCCAAAGTAGTCAGATTTCCCGGCTATATCGTGAATCCCGTGGAAATAAAAATAGTCAAGAGTTTACGCATAGGCCGTGAATCCCATGAAATTTAGTATTTGGCGGGACATCATCCTTTAAATAGACTGGACTAGATATGCTTTGGCACACCACCTTCCGACATTATAGACGAATCTATGTCTGATTAATTTTTCTTGCTAGAAATTTATGCTCGATCGAGGTAAGAAATTTATTTATTAGATTTTTGTATGATTTTTGCATTACGATTTTTATTTGGTAAATTTTTGTGCATTCTACAGAATTCTGTATCATTTACTTTTCGGCATATGATTTTAGCTAGTTTCGGTATGTTAGGATAATTTATTAAATTTTTCAGACTTTTGTAAATTATTTCGAAAGAGGAATCTAAAATGTTTCGTTTATATAAGATGTAAGATTTATACTGAAATTTGTATCATGATAACTGTACTCTGTTTCAAAACTTTATGTCAAACATTTCGTTGTTATGGAACGCCATCACTGCATTGCCCTGTAATGTATAAATCTGTATGGCAAGTCTAGTACCATGTATGTAATATATTATTGTAATTTGTAATTGTGTGCCAGTCTATAGCACATCTAATTAATGTCCGTTGTAGTGTATGGCATTAGGTATTATATGGATGCCAACTATGATATAACGTTTGATTTATATTGAATTTTGTTAATTTGTAGTTGTAAATAATAGCTGCAGTTTATCATTTCCGTATCTATAATGTTTCATCATATACTTTTCATATCATTTTCATACTTTAACTTTAGTCTTTTAAGTAAGTAATCTTTGTAATAATGGAAGTAATTAGTGACGTAGTTTAATCACGTGACGTCTGAACTTAGTAGCACATATATTTTGTATAAGTAGCACGTATTATTTATGGGAGCCTACGGAGGTATGGTGTACCCAAAGGAGCAGTTTTATGCCCTGACTTATTTGTTTTGCTATGGTGCTTACCATTTGTTATATATTTTAGCTTCTTCCGCCAGACGATTTTTACCTGGTGATGCCATAACCCGGAAGTACAATGCCCGAGGTTTACTTGTCTTCACTCGCCTGGATGTGATATTCCCAGCGCAGAGCTTTCGTCCCATGGTTGTGCCGTAAACCGCAAAGACGATGATTTTTGTTATCCTCTGAAGTCAGCTCAGGGATGCAATCACCTACCACCATAGGGAGCCAAAACGGAATCAACGTATTCACGGTTTAAAGGAACTTAATTTACAGATACGTTTATATATTGTTTGTTCTACTTAAAGTTCGCAATTAAATTAAAGAACTGTGTCACGTCACTTTAAAATGGAACTGTAAGAACTTTGTATCTGGTGATACTGAACTTTGATTTTTTTTTCTTTCTTTCTTATAATCAGTTTTTTTTTTTTTTTCATATCATCTATTCATTGTTAATAATCATCTTATGTAAATAAATTTGTAAATTTGTAAAGGGTGTTGATTTGTTCTGATGGTTACTGTTGCCGGTACGGCCTTTCCTGTCACACCCTCTGTCCAATAAGTGAACAAAAGAACCACCTGTCATTCAGGTGAATACACGCGCATACACGGTGATCTTGACTTTTTCATGTGGACCGTGTTTTAAGTCAGAGAAAAGCCTCAATCTGTCTATTCTCCCACATAATGTTTTCGGCTTTTCTCCTTTACATAATACCTAATGCATAGTACTGTTAATGCAATTAAATTGTTCATTGTATTTTAACTTAAACTACATGTAGTTCTTGTCCATGTTATTAATTATTATCAAATTTAGATTAAAAATTAGTTTTCAAGTGATCTTATATATTTATAAAGAAAGTAAAAGAATATATATTTTGCTGATGTTGAGATTTTCAAAAAAGAAAGAAAGAAATAAAAAATCGAAATGTATGTAGTGATGCAAAACAAATAATTACTGGTAAGTACGTTTAAAATAATTGTCAGTATATATTAAAATATGAAATATTTTTCAGATCAGAATATACGGTAGAAGAATAATATCTGTCATGTGTTTACGAATCGGATAGAAATATCCGTCCTGAGGGCACCACCGCACCGGGCGGTAATGAGGCTTGCCGAACACGTTGAACACAGACATACTCGATAATATTTGTTTCGGCTTTGCCTGTTATCTGTTATTAGGACATTAATATGGATCATTGTGCAAAATGAACGTTATATCAAGTTTTAAAAGCAAAAATAAATGTAAACAAGTGCACGCACTATACCAATTCTAAAATATATTTTGTATAACTTTGTCTTCAGAAATTGAAAAAGTAGAAAAGCGTTTGTTATTATATTTACGTTGTTTTATTCATAAAGTCAGCAGCTTGAATTTTGTGGAAACTTACTTTTATCATTAAGCACACGAAAACATAATCGAGACAGTATCCTTTGGGACCATCAGACCCATCCTAGAGTATGGCACCTCAGCTTGTATAACAACGGCCAAGACAAATCAGCAGAGATTACACAAGGTGCAACATCAGGCTCTCAGAATCATCACGGAACACTGAAATCAACACTCATTATGGGCATGGAAGACGTGACTGCCATCCCTCCAATTTCCGAGAGAAGACAGTCCAAAACCCTGGTAAAAACCAGCAAATATTAGTACCTGCCAGTTCATCACATGAAGGCAAAACTAGAAGGGCTTTCAAAATCGTTTAAAAAGAGGCAGCTGTGTACACGAAGCCAACAAAACCTTTTCAGAGCATCTTGGACAACTCACTACTCTTTTTACTGTTCAAGATCTACCAAAACAGTGGAAACATAACCAATACAACCTGACTCTACATATCAATGCTCCAGCTCTTTGCCCCTGTATCCAGATGTAACGGCCACGCTATCCTTTTCATAGGGCATGATCCAAGACACATACCCATCAGAGATATGGACACATGTGTACACAGACGGCTCAGCCTCAGCTTCAATAAAAGACGGAGGAGCTAGCATCTTCATACTACATACCACGGGAAGATTGGAGACAAATGATATTCCAACCGGAAGGCACTTACCAACTACAGAGCAGAGGCTGAGGCAATCAAACAGGTTATTAATCTAATTGAGGAGTCTCCAGAGAGCTAATGTTATCCTCAGTGTCACCATAAGTTAGTTAGCATTTGAATTTGAATTTCTTCAGGACCTAAAATGGTCAACAAAGCTTTGTAATACGCAATAAGCGTTCATTTTTGACCATATAAAATACTATGAAACTCTTGTGTTGGCCATACTTCTGCGCTATTGATTCGTTTTGTATTTGAGCATGATTAATTTTTTTCTGAGCTAGTTCATGTTCTGCTAGACGAAACTATTAATGACATCTCTCCATTTGGCATAACGTAAGAAATTACACAATCCAGTCCTTATTGAGGAGTGCCACAAGCTAACTGTAATGTATGGGTAAGCCAGTATCATACTGAGTCGAAACTTGGTCATATGAAATGGTTGTTATGACTTTCTTGAATGCTCTTTCAGGACATTCAATCAATTGAAACTTAACATTCGGGTCTAACAATTGTTTAAACACGGGTACAATAATTGTTGCCATGTTCTCAATTAACTTCCCGTGGTAGTGATCAAGTCCTAACTAAGCGCGTAGCTGTGTTGGTGATCACATGCTTACAGTATGTAAATTCGTTATGGAAGAATGTACACTTATTTAGATTTGCACAAAAATTGTTTTCATGTAACCACCGTAGTACGTATTCAAAGTTTCGAAGGAACTCTCATCTGTTTTTTCCTGTGATGACCATACGATCAAGTATACAGTTTGTTCCCGGAGTTCCGTTCAGTATTTGGTCTATGATACGTTTTCATATAGCTGTACTACTGGATAAGCCCTTTACTTATTGTACATGTATGGTCCTTTGTGGTGTTGATCTACTTTTTACAGTTTTCATCAAGCTCCAATTGACGGTATGCCTGCCTCATATCAGGTTTAATGTATCTTTGGCCATTTGCCAGTTTAGTAGAGGATGTTGATCAGCCTGCCGTTGTGGATTTACAGTTGATTTTTTGTAGTTCCCATAAATTCCGATGCGTCCATCATTTCAACTATAGGTACACTGGGCGTTGCCCATTCACTGTGGCTGGCTCTTTAATCATGTTTTCCTTTTCTGTTTCCTCATTCTCCAGTTTTACTTGATGACGTAAAACACATTGAACAGTCCTTGGGTTGATTTGAGTATTGCAACATAATATTTGCTTTTATGCCTTTACTTTATCAAAGTTGTCATTAAATACAGATATAAAACTTGAGTAAGATGTCCTTCAAGTTCGTATCATATTACTACGCTATGCTTGAATCGATTTCAGTGATTGAGTTAACTTTTCACAAAGAAACACTTTCAGATTTTTATGCAGGGCCTCATCTGTTCTGTTTTCTACATACACAAAGAAAATGGTTTACTTATTAGTCCCGAAAACGTCTTAAGAACCGTTTAAGTGTTTGATAAGAGTGTGTGTGAAAACATTGCTGATATGTTTTCAATTGTATAACTGATATGGCAGAATCAAATGAGTAGATGTGTACTGCTTACGGGATAACATGTGTTTCTGAATGCTGATGTGAGTATCACGTTTGTTATATCTGAGGACTGACACGTGTTCCAGGGGGCTAGTTTTTGGAGCTGAGATTGTTCCGCTCGAGGGCTGAAATTGGTTTCGAGGGCTGGTATTCGTTTTGATATGTGTTACTATTCAAGGTGTGTTATTGTTAGGGTCAGGGTAAATGTCTGAAATTAAAGACTATAATAATGAGAGAACCAGTACTTATGGTTAGCAGAAGATACTAGTGATATAATGTGCTGGTCTTGCATTGCTTCAAAACAGAAAACTCAAACACTAATAACCCTGTCCCTTATTTCTCAAAATCTTGTATATTTGATTTCAAAGAAAAATATTATATTATACCAGATGCCCAATTTTGTTAATAATACGGATTTGTAACAAGGCATCTGCACTTAATGAATTGAATTAGCTGGTGTATGACTTATGACTGAAAGTATGATTTATTGAAGCGTTCAGTTTTTATCATATATTACACAATTTTTATTTATGTCATAAAGTACAATTAAAAGTTTGTACTTTTACATAACAATTTCTGTTCCTGCAGGTGGGGATGTTTTATGTACATAAATTGTCATTCGCCATTCCCCATTTATGTTTATTTCTATTTTTTAAATTGAAAACTTTGTTTATTGTAAAGTCTGTCCTTATTCTGCGATAATATGATTGCTAAATAGTTATTTGTCAGTATCATATGGTAACTTTTCAACAATCTTTCTTTCATTCCTAGTGATACATATGAAAGTTCTTAAAGTGTTGGAACCTTGCGTGATGTTTGGGGAAGGGTGCAGCCATTTAATCTCACATGAGTAAAAGTCTTTTTCTCATCGTATTCCTATCGCTATATCGCAGTGTTGTTACGTTAAACGGTAACTGTTTTTCCTGAAGACAAATTGTTCCCAATTCAAATATTGACTATATTGACTGGATTTGTAAAAAACATTAAATAATGACCCCGTTGAAAATAGACCCCACGGGTCCTTTTTCAACGTTGCGAATTGACCCCGTCAACATTTCAACATTAGATTTTAATAAAAAAGTTCCTTTTAAACGTTGATAATTGACCTCGTAAACATTTCAACTTTTAAATGTGAACATAAGGTCCCTTTTCAACGTTTAGAATTGACCTCGCCAACATTTCAACATTTAATTTTCATTAACGGGGTCAATTTTCAACGGGGTCAATATTTAATGTTACACGGGCACTTCTACTTTTATTCCATGTCATAGTTTGTCTTCAAAAAGTATTTATTCTGTTATTTTCCTAACGTTGATAAAAACTATTAAAGGGACATATAGCAGTGTATTATTTGAATCTTTTTTAAAATCTTTCTAATATCAGAAAAGAACTACATTAATATTATTAAGTGTATTCCTCATATCATCATGTCATGAGCGAAGCTACTGTATGTGTAGGAGAATGTGTTTAAAGATAAAGATAGATTCTAACAAGATGTTGTTCCACACTCATGTATATAGATATATAATCTTTGTTTGACCTTTATTTCCATTTGTATGCATGTATTTGATTGTAAATTACTTCACTATATCTATGTATATGCACAATTGTATTGAAAACTAAATACAATCTGATTATCAATAAATGATAACAATCATTTACTATGTCTGTTTATACTCAAACCTGTATTTAAGATAAACACCCATTAGGATACATATTGATATTTATAATAAAACCTACCCACAAATAATAACAATCCTTCAATACAGTTATGTGTATTCTGAATTGAACAGAATTTTAATGCGATCGTAAACATGCTATAATTCATTATCCAAAGAACACAACCAATTCTTTCATATATATCAAATGGACAAAGTCAGGCTCAATGATTGCAGCATCTGTTACTGGAACCATGTAGCAATGTTTTTTTCTTCATAGATATATGGTTTATATTCGTAGAATTTCCTGAATACGACCCAGGAAACCTTTTATCAAAGCATGACTTAACCGACGGTAAGTGGGAAAGTCGCATCGGTTTAAATAAATTAAGCCTGAATAAATTATTTGGTCGGACGTATACAAGTTACGCGACGTTGCAAACAGTTGTTATGGAAATAAAACTCGTTAAGAATGATAGGCAATCTATATCATGTTACTTCCAGTTCCTCAGTTATGTCTTACTGATCACGTTACCATACACAGTCGATACTTAATCAGTAATCCAATATTTAATGAAACCTCGAAATGACAATGGACAGTTAGAAGGGAAAAAAGGACACGAGAGTACCTCCCTGCCTACGTCAGATGCATCAAAGGAAAGAAAGCAATCATCAGACAATAACAGTTTGAGACGTCGTTTAAAAGCAATTAGGTTCTCAATAGAAACTGATGTTGTGGAAAAACATATAGCGGGAAAAGATGTTCTTACAAGTGCCGCGGAAATCAGAAGGAATAGTGGTACATGTAGAACTTTATCCATTATTAATAACTTAAAAGTAGAACTGTAATCAAGGCAAAACACAAAAAGAAAAAAAAAACTCGCAAGAAAATGTAATCAAAGCAAAAAAACTCACAAGAAACTGCTCATTAGAAAAAGAAATAACAGTTTGATTGACCTTGAACTTTTGGCAGTTCAACATACACAATAAATACAAGATATTTAAGTAATTTAATATAAACATTATTAAAAGCATGAACATTTAACTTCTTGATTTGTATAAACCTAGCGTTGACATGTGTTTGCGAGTTGAAATTTTTGTTATTCTGCCGATTGCAGAAATATGTTCCCCATAACTCTCTTTTATGTTTTTATTTTATATAATTGTGAGGTCCCCGTTTCAGAAATATACATTGGCGCTCTTTTGGGCGTGATATATATCGCTATTTTGCACGCTACGTCTAAGACGACACTGGCATCTAGCGTTGTTGTATCTACATATACAATAAATGTTCGACCCTAAAGAGGTGTTTAACCCTTTCATTACTTTTCGACTCACATATAAATTATCTTGTACCATATCAGCCCTCGAAATAAACACTCTATACTCGGGAAAAATATCAACCCTCGGAAGCACAAATAATCATTCTGGTGGAGCACAGCAAGCTCAGGGACACGAAACTTATCTCTGGAACATATATCAATACTTTAATGACCAAAGTCATATTTGGGATACATACAAGCCATAAAGAATAAATATATAAACCCCAAAATTATGCTCAGGAATACAACTCACCAGGAAAAAATGTTTACCGATTACACAAAGCTTGAGAAAACATATCAGTCGTTGTGAACATATATTAGCCCTTATCTTGACCCTACCAAACATTGGAACATTACAGGAACACATGCCATCCCATGGAACAAGAATATTAACTCTTGGCAGGTCCACCACATGCACGGGAACAAATATCAGGTATTTCAAACACAAATCTGCAATTAGTTTGGAACTCGTATCAGTTATGGGGAACACATTTCTAAAATCGGCAGAATAACCAAAATACAACTTGCAAACGCATGTCAACGCTAGGCTTACACAAACAAAAAACGGAAAAATATGCTTCGACACAAACCCTAGCCCTGTGGGGAACACCTATCAGCTAGTAGGAACTCATATAAACTCTCTTTTGGAACACACTCATCAAATCAGTCGTCGAAAACAAATATCAATAATCGACAGAAAAACACATTGCTTCAGAACACATATCTGCACTCAGAATCAAATATCATCCCTCAGTCGGAACACATCCCGATGGGAACGTACAACAATTCTCGGGAACTCACAAAAGCAGGAACAAACCATACTCAGGAACACGTATCAGCTCTCGCTGGCAACGCACCCTACACAAGAAAAGACATAAGCCCTTGAGAAAACATACCACCTCTCGGCTTCAACACTCCCAGTTCGAAACACATGCTGTCTTACGGGATTACATATCAACAATTAGTCGAAATACACATCTCATTAGCGTGTTAATAATTAGTCGAAACACACATCTTAATTGTGTGATTGAAATGTATCCACCGAAAATGGGTATAACCCTTCCTAATTGTGTTGAAAATTATTTCGATTTGACTTATTTTAAATTGACATAACACCTACACACCAGTAATTACATTCCATCATTCATGTATTTCGAATCTAGCAAAATATAGACACTTCACTACATCTATATAAAATTTGCATTGAAAATTAAATCCGATCAGAATAACGCCAACATTTTACTTGTCCCGTCACCATATTTATGCTTGTCCGGAATTGAACTGGCTATTGAAACCATTTAAAATACATACCGCTAATAGATAAAAATGAACCATCCAATAATTATTTAATCACCGTAAGTACATTTCATCTGTTTTTAATTAAACTCTTGTTTGAAATTGTATTTCATATTATATTCAATCTGAAAAAATATGAGTTGTAACAATGAAAAGTACTGACTAATATTTATATTTTATCACACTGTCTATGCATATTCAAAATTGTTATGAAACATAAAGCCAATTTAAAGATATATATTCCCATACAATCAACACTTAATTCCCAGAGCACAATCACTTCTTAGCAAACGTTTCAGCTGTAATCAAACGCAATAATAGAATCGCATAAAACATTGCTTAAAACTTATCCAGTATCCATTGCTGTAAGCTGTCGTCCGTATTGACTGTTGTTCATTGCCTTTGAAAGTAAGTATTACTTCATTTCAATACCTGGTAAAACAGTATTTGCACAGACCTATTATAGGTAAACAAATTTAAGGAATGCAGGCCATCACACTGAAACCTCAAAGCAGTGTATGTGTTAACAATTTGGCGATATACGTATTTATTAGCTGTAACATATAATTCATTCAATAATTTGACGATGTAAAATATATGTAGGGAATAACAAATTAAGAAGAATGCCTCTCGGGTTTAAATGCATCAAACTTGAATGCTTTCTTTATTATGCTCGAATGATACGGAACATTGTACAAGATAAAGTTTTCTTCTCGCCAGGTAAATCCAATACACACGTAGAGGTACCTGAAGGGAAGGTGTGCACATTGTCATAAAATTGCTTCAATATGTGTTCTTGAAATAAGTACGCCTGGCGGCATGTAATTTAAGGTGTTAAATTTCACCTTTTAATCTTTTTTTTTTTAAATTTGTAAGTATATCCATAGTCGAATCGGCAATCAATTTGAGCACTAATAATCTAAGTTGAAGGATATTGCATGTAACCTTCGTCAATATGAATGTGTTTAACGTCAGTAAATACTCATCTGTATTACACATTGCCTGGATTTCACATCTAAAACGACCTCAGATTGGTAAAAGGTAATGGTCATTTTGTATTCAGCGGCCCTGACTTTCTGATGGAAATTAATAACAAATATTACCTAATGACCTACTTTCATGATTTCGAATACTGAGCGTCGATTTGACATCTAAAACGACCTGAGATGAGGTGGAAAATGATTGCAGATTCGTAATCAGCGAATGTAACTACCTAATTAAAGATAACATAGTTAAACTATTGATCTACTTGCATGATTTCTTATTATGAGCGTGAGGTTGACATCTGAAACGACTTGAGATAGATAATCAACATAATTGCAAATTCGTTATCAGTGACCATAATGCTTTTTATAAATGATAGCAAAGTGGACAAATTGACCTACCTTAATGATTTGATATTATTAGCGCGTGTATGACATCTAAAACTAAAATTGGTGATAATTGCTAATTCATAATCAGCGCCATTTACTTCAATTTCTTCCCAATTAAACTTATAGCAAATTTGCCCGCCTTATTGCCCTACTTTCATTATTTGATATTCTGAGCCAGGATTTGACATCTTAAAGACATTATAGGTTACAAATAATTGAAGTTTAGTAAAAAGCGGCACAGAGTCTCTTAAAGAAGGAAATATTTTTAAGTAGCTTGTTTTCCAATCCATTCGATTGAAAATTTCTTTGTTTGTTTGTACTATTTTGATTGATGTATGTCTTTTTATTAAACTTTGTTAATTTAAATATAGTACTCATGTTTGTATATACAATTTGTGGAAATAAATACAGTTTAAACTAAAGAAGGTAATAAAAAATTTGACCTATTGACATACTTCCATGCGTTTGAATTCTGATAGTGCATTGGCACCTAATACGACTTGAGATTGGTCAAAATAATTATAGATTCGCAATCAGCGACCCTTACTTCCTATATCAAAGTATAACAATGATGACATATTGACCTACTTTCAAGACTTCTTTTTATGAGCGTAGATGAGACATCCAAAACGACTTGAGGTAGGTCGAAGGTAAATGCATATCCGTAATCAGCGACTGTGATTTCAGATTGAAAGTCAGAATAAATTTGACCTATTGACCTATATTCATGGCTTTGTAATCTGAGCCTGGATTTGACATCTTAAAAATAAGTGCAGATTCGTAATCAGCGTCCCATACTTCTTACAATAGGTAACAATACTATCAACCTATTGAACTGTTTTGTTGATTACGTATAATGAGCGTGGATTTGACATTTTAAACGACTTCAGACTGGTGATAAATAATTGAAAAATTCGTAATCAGCGACATTGGCTGCCTAGTTAAAATAATACCATCGTTGACATCTAAAACTTCTTCAAGTATGTCAACACTAATTGCAAAATTCTTTATCAGTGACCCTGAGTGCCTAAGCCTAACTAAAATGATAACAAACAACTATTAACCTACTTTCATGATGTCTTGTGATAAGCGTGGATTTGACATCTAAAACGACTTGAGATAGGTAAAAATTATTCAGATTCATAATATTCGACCCTGATTATCTAACTAAGAATGATAACAAAGTTGACCTATAGATTTAATTTTATAATTTTGTATTCCAAGCTTGGGATTAAAACCTAAAACGACTTGAGATAGGTCAAAATTAATTGCAGATTCGTACTCAACGACCCTTACTTCGTAAATAAACTTATAGACAAATTGACTTATTGACCTACTTTCATGACTTCGAATTCTGAACCTGGATTTGACATCTAAAACGCCATTAGATAGATAAAAAGTAATTACAGATTCGATTTCAGCGACAAGGACTTTTAATTTAAATTTATAACAAATTAATTAGATATATTCACCTTCTTTCATGACTTCACCTTCTGAACGTGGATTTGACATCTAAAACGACTTAAGATTGGTAAAAATTATTTGCATATTCGTAATCCTCGACCTTGATTTCCTATTAAAAGTCATAATAATTTTGACCTACTGACGTACTTTCCTGACCTTGTATACTGAGCTTGTCTTTGACATCTATTTATTTATTTAGATTTTACGGCGCATCAACACAGTAGAGGCTATATGGCGCCAAACAGGACTACAAATTTTGTTGTCTCATTAACATCGAAATAAAAACATGAGGTAATGAATCAAACTTTGCATGCCTGCTGGAATCTCAGAGATACTGCAAAACCAAGTGTTAAGACCCTCTTACGATCATGCAAGGGTAAGGCAGTGGTACCAATTCTTTTCATACTCAGGTCGTCCCAGAACCACATCCAAGAAAGATAATAGGTAAGGCTAGATTTCTCGGAAGCATAGAGCACCTAAAACATAGCCTCAGAGCCACGCATTAGCAAAGTAGGCCCACAACAAAAAGAAGCTGTAATGGAAACATATTACAGACGGGTTGCTTCAAACATCTAAAAAGTACATATTACATTATGTGAAATATAGATAGAGGGTGAAGAAGTGGTAAAATAGTGGGGTAGCGGGGCATTGAAGAGGAAAGGACAAGGAAGAAATTTGTCCTATTGCTATTGATCTTCTTTCACGATTTCGTAAATTGAGCATGGATTTGTCATCTTAAACAACTTGAGGTAGGTCAAAAAGTTGCAGATTTCATCATCAGCAACCCTTATTTCCTATTAGAAGTCGTAATAATTTGGACCTATTAACTGTCATAACATTGTAATCTGTGTCTGGATTTAACATCTTAAACGATTATATAAACATGCCTTTCAGATTCGTACTCATGAAAGATGATTTCAACTTTGATCTATTGTCCTACTTTTATGTTCTTAATTATGAGCGTGACATCTTAAACGTATTGAGACAAAATTAATTGCTGATTCGTAATCAGCGACCCTGACTTCCTAATGGAAAATTATAACAAACTTGACCTATTGACCTACTTCCATGATCTCGTATTGTGGATCTAAAAGGACTGGAATAGGTGAAAAATAATTGCAGATCGTAATTTGCGACTATGACTGCCTAAATAAAATTTATAACAAAGTTTGCCTATTGACATACTTCCATCAATCCGTATAATAAGCATAAATGCCACATCTAAAACGTCTTAAGATAGGAAAAAAACTCCAAATTCGTAATAAGCGACCTTCAATGACTTAATAAATATGATAAAATCGTTGACCTATTGACTTACTTTCACGGTTTTGTATTATGGGCATGGATTTTGCGTGTAAAACGGCTGGAAATTTTGTCAAACGTAATTGCAGATTCGTTATCAGCGATCCTGATTTCCTATTAACCGTCATAAAAAGTTTGATCTGTTGCCCTACTTTCATGATTTTGTATTTTGAGCCTTGATTTGACATCTAAAACGATCTTGGATTGAAAAAAAGTTAACTGCAGATCGTAATAAGCGGCTCTGATTATCTTATTAAAATTTATAGCAAATTTGCCCTATTGACCGAATCTCATGCTGGATTTGAAATCTAAAATGACTTCTCCTTCCTAAAAGTTATAACAAATTAGACCTAGTGACATACTTTCATGATTCCGAATACTTTGTGTGTGAATTTGACATCTGAGTCGACCTGAGATAAGTCAAAAATAACTCCAGATTCGTATTCAGCGACCTTGGCTTCCTAATTAAAACTTATAACCAATTTGAACTACTTTGATGATTTTAAATTGTGAGCCTAGAGTTGACATCAAAAGACTAAAGATAGGTCAAAACTAATTGCAGATTCTAAATCAGCGACCCTGACTTCCTACCTAAAACTTCCCCGTACCTTCAATCAGAGCTGTTATATTTCGATCCTTTCAGGTTGTTTAGCACGACATTCATGTTTTTAGTGCACTAGTTAATTTTTCAGCTCGAACATTTTTGCCTTAAATGGTGGATCTGGATATTGTACCTGCGTTTAGATTTTGTCTCTTGGGAGTCTCTGCGATATACAGGTTGCATAACCACTAAATTCCAGTTTGCTTAGTTCTGCCCTTTATTGTCTCGTTTAGGACACAGCCATTGTTTTATCTGGTGACCGTACGCCGCTTTTCATGGAATTGCAATCTATGCATTATTGAAGGTTCAATGTGCATCGCCATATGAATACATCTGATGTCTCTAAATTACATGTTTTTAATTGTAGCATGGGTCAATGTTAAGTTCTGTTTAACCCGTGGCTAGAAGGCGTCGACGATAGCGCGCACTTTCATTGCCGTCCATGAATAGGCTTAATCAAACCGAGCCTGTAACATTTTTGTTACATTACAGATTCGTTACCAGCGAGCATTACTTCCTATTATTATATTTTTATTATACCAGATTTGTTGAGCGCCCTTTTGATATGGAATATACGTTCAAGAGCGCTTTACAATTAAACATGTGACATATCGCAGATATGTAGGAAAATAACAAACATGATATATGCAATCATTAAACTGAAACTGGATAATAACATTAAACGCCTTTTTATAAATGATTATATTCGATGGCGTTGTACATAATGATAAAAATTAGCCGTTATTACAACAATATCAACAATGACAACGATAATAATTACAGCCTTATTGTAACAAACAGCCAAGACCGCATCCCTCTCCTCGAAGCCTTTTTACCCCTATTGTCAACACGAGTGCTTAAAGCAAGTGGTACGCCCAGACGGGCTGCATTTAGAGGTTCAATCCCCCGGTTAATGGTGCCATCATATACTGTATTAGACAGAAATACCACACACTTCAAGAGAACTCAAGTCTTGCAAAAACACACACATAGAACGTCATAAACCTTAAAATGTGACCTGATGAAATAACAGATGAATTGCCAGTTTAGTTAATTACATGATGAATTGTACAATTAGGAGATCTTTATCAGCGACGAATGACTTGCCGTAGTTCTGTATCACAAAATAACAATGGCATATTTCCTTTGGATAGAAACAGTCATGGCTGGTATTTTTTTTTCGTGGAACAAGGATTGCTGCTGCACTTGCTGACCTCAGAATTCTAGTTGGCACTTACACCACCAGTAAGACACTCATATACACCGGCGACTGTCCATGCAAGGCCTTGAATGTTTAAACGAAAATTTTGTATTTGGTTCTATCTTCTATTTGAAGACAATGAAGATCTTTAAGGATTGGTGTTATATGTTTAAAACGGGTTGTTTTCGTAATAAGACTTGACCCTTTGACCTATCTTGAAGATTTGGATTTTACTTTTAAACGATTTGTGATAGGTCAAAAATAATTGCAGATTCGTAATAATAATAATCATAATAATAATAGGAAAGTTGACATGCTGACCAACGTTTATTTTTCTGCATTCTGAGCTTGAATCTGGTATCGAAAACGACTTGAGATATTTCAAAATTAAGACCAACTCTCTGTAAGAACAAGACAAATATAAAAAAAAAAAAGTGGTCCGAAACTGATAGTCTCAGAATTACTTTATTATTTGCACCACTTTAGTATTCAAACCATATATGAAGAATTTTGGGTGAAAATATATGAATCAGATCTGGTTACCATGGAAAAGGATATACTCTACTTTTGGCGAAAATGGCAATTTTCGATAGTCATTTTTTAATAAAATGTTATAATTTTCTTTACACAAAATGGTCTGTATGACTGAAATAGAGCACTAATTTCCATATTTGCCTCAAATACATACCTGAAGTAAATATTTAATACTGATATTGTCTTTCAACATTTTCAGAGTTTTAGAAGCAACAACTTTATAAATACCCACCTCCCCCTTAAGATTTTACATTATCTATAAAATTTGGTCTGTATGACGACACGCTTGTTTGTTAATTCAAACAATGAACATAACAAAATAACAACTTTTTATTTTGAAAGGTAACTATTCAGATACATTGAAAATGTAAACTGTCCGGAAAATTCAAATATGCTGTGCAAGAATTCTCCAACTCGTGTCATAGTCAAATTTAAATCCAGTCAGTAACAACTCTAAATTGTTTGGAAATCCAAACTGATTTTAGTTATTCCAAGACCCACTATACTGTAAGACGTCTAAAACTACTGGTCAAAATTAATTGCAATTTCGTAATCAGCTCCCACTACTGCTTAATGAAGAAATTATAACAAGTTTGCCCTATTTACCAAATTCATCATTTCAAATTCTGAATCTCGATTTGACATCTAAAACGACTTAAGATATGACAAAAGTAATTGCAAGTTCGTAACCAGTGACACTGACTCCTTAATTAACGATTGCAACAAAATTGGTCTACCGACCTAATTGCATCATTCGTATTCTGAGACTTGATTTAAAACGATTTAAAACATATACAAAATAATTGCAGATTCTTAATCAGCGATCATGACATTTTACTCAATGTCATAAAAAGTCTGACGTTTTGGCCTACTTTCGTGCCTTCAGATTCTAAGCCAGTATTTGGCACCTAAAACGACTGCAGATTCGTAATCAGCGAAAATGACTGCCTAATTAAAACTTATAAGAAAGTTGACCTATAGACATACTGTTATGAATTTGTATTCTGAGCGTGAATTTGACATCTAAAACGACTTGAGATAAGTTAGATTTAATTGCAGATTCGTAATGAGCAACCGTGTCTGCATAATTAAAAAATGATAAAAAAATTTACCAACTGACCTACTTTCATGACTTTGTATTGTGAGCGTGGATTAAATATCTAGTGCGACTTGAGATATGTCAAAAGTGATAACAGATTCGTAATCAGCGACCCTGACTTTTTACTGAAATGTAAGTAATTTTGTATTTTTACCTTTTTTTCATAATTGCATATACTACGCACGGATTGACATGTAAAACGACTTGAGATAACTGTCGAAAAATGACAGATTCGTAATCAGCGACCCTGACTTCCTAATTAAAAAATGACATTATTTTGATCTATTGACATGCTTTCATGATTTTGTATTTCTGAGCTTGATATGGATATTGATATGGACTTGATATTAAAAATGATTTACATGTATATTATGTCAAAATTAATTGCCAATTCAGAGTAACTGTAATTTTGCCCTATTGATCTACTTTCATGATTTCGAATTATGAGCCTGGATTGATATCTAAAAAGGCTTGAGATAAATAAAAAAAAAATACAGATTCGGAATCAGCGACCATGATTTCTTTCTATAAGTTATTATATACTTGACCTGTAGACTTACTTTCATGATGTCGTACTCTGAGCCTTGATTTGATATCTGAAACGACCAGAGATATATAAAAAATAATTGCCGGTCCATAATCAGCGAGCATGACTTCCTACTGAATATCAAAATAGTTCTGACGTTTTGACCTTCGAAATAAGAGCCAGTATTTGACATCTTAAACGACTCCAGTTAGATCAAATTCAATTGTTACTATTTCCTGGCCCTATTTGAACTGAACATGAACCAAAAAAAAAAAATGAAAAACGATACTGGAGTCTGAATGGTTGCTTCAAACAATCTGATTTTGGGATATATACGTATTATGATTATTCCAAACACAATACCCAGAAATTAGAAATTGTCACAAGTTCGTGTCGCTTTCATGCAGCTCGCATAATTGCCCAGACTCACACAGTTTTGCAGGTGCAAGATCAAGTAAAAGCGTTCTTTTTCCTTTTACTTTCAGTTCCGGTCTACTGTAAATACACATTCAAGTATGATGCTTTCCACGGTACGCATCAATTGATGACGTTTTATAGTGCACAGACTGGTCAAACATAGAGGTGTTTTGTGGAGTAAGTAAGAAGTAGATCTTCAGTTGTATTGTTGTGAAGTATGAAGTGTGACTACAGTTGTTGTGGAGTATGTAAGAAGTGTGACTTTAGTTGTATTGAAATATTAGTATAAAGTTACCTATCATGGTATCTTGGTGTAATTATGAAATATGTTGCCATGGTGTAAATATAAAGTGCGCTAACAGTTGTGTCATTGAAATATGTTTGAAGTACGACCATATTTGTATGATGGAATACGTATGATTTATGTCTACAGTTGTATAGTTGAGTAAGTATGAAGTTTGTTTACAGATGCATGCATGGATAAGTATACAGCCTGACTATGGTCGTAATGGTCGTATCTTGAAGATTTTATGAGACGTGTCAACAGTTGTGTCACTGACTGTGTGAAGTATGTCTTCAGTTGTGTCTTTGAGTATAAGAAAATATTTATGGCCAAAATGCAAAACAAATGGGAAAAAATATCGATATTTTGTGCATGTATTATACAGGATATATGCAACAATGTATAAAAAGCAAAGACAAGTATCATGTTTTTCTTTCTAGTAAAATGTTAAAAATATAAATGAAACTGCGAATTTCTGGAATTGACCCATAACAATAGATGCATCTAAAGAGGAGCCAAACTGGCACAACAATAGATTGCTATCTTGTGCAAAATGTAAACTAATAGGAAATTTAAAAATAATGTCATCCTAAATCTGATACGGCCGACATGAAAAATGACATTTAAACCAGAATTATCCTCGAATTCATATCCAATTATCTCATAGCATTGCTTTTATAAGCTGGCTATTGCTAGTTACAGTGTGCAGTTTACATAAGATGTAGCATTATACTGCCAGCAGATTCAATATGGGGCAATAATTAAGTATACAAATAAAATTGCCGAAACAATCAGCAGTATAAATTATCGTACAGCAGCGGTAGCATCCTTATTTATTAACATAATACATGAGTATGGGTACTTTGCATCATGGTAAGATCATTTTCTATTTGATAATCATGGTTTTGAGGCCAAATTACATTAAAAGTTGTTTTCAGTTTTTGTTTACTTTTTCACTAGAAGTCGCGAAAACAAAATTGCATAAACGCTGATTAGTCCTCAGTTGTTTGCTCTGTAGAGTTTCTATCCATTATTGTATTTGATATATCATATTTTTACACGCTATATAAAATAACGAGAACGTACATAGCAAAGCTCACTTACACCAGGTTTCACCTGAATATTCACGAACCTACCCTGACAGAGAATAAACACTATTACAGGCTTTCATAAAATCTAACTTGAGTCCACGTAATCTATTGATTATGAATTATAAAGAAAAATGAAACAAATATTAATACAGGCCCATAAGATTCTATTAACGTAAGATTTAGATTTTATAGCAACTGAAGATGACCTTTGGGTCGAAAGCGCTTTTGCGCCAGGATATTGTTTTTCTGGTAAAATCTTCCAATCCTATACATCTGTATCAATTTTAAAACGATACAAGTATTCATGCTATGGACAATGACGAAAGTATTTGACAAAAAACGTCATTAATTGACAAGCAAATACCCACAAAAAACTACAATATGTAATAACGTTTCAGCGGTTGGCATACATACATGGATATATATTCATAAAATACACGTTAAAGAGTTGGATGAGATTAAACCAATGAGGTTATCTCAAACTTGGCACGACATGAGGCATTCAGTACCATCAGCTGTGGTCGGACATTTCATTAACAAGTGAAATCTTATTGAAATATATTATACATTTTGATAATATCGTCATGTGCTCAGATTTAAGAAGTTCCGGTATTAAGTACGGATAAAGAGAAAAATAGGCAAAGAGAAATATAATCATGTTAACTGATTAGTACAATTTTCTGTATTTTAAATGGTGAGAACTCTATGAAAAACGACTTTAATTTTGTTGGACAACAGAGTTTATCTGTAGTAGAGTATTGTCTTGTGCCGTTTGAGAATTTACATATATTTTCAAATTTTGAAGTTTTAAGTACATCAGAATTGTTGTACGAGCATGGCTACTTTTCAAAAGATGTACCGGACCATTCCGTTTTAAGGTAGAAGCTAAATCTAGAGGTTAAGTTTGACAAGTCAATCAGTGCATACAGGAATGTACGATATGATCTGATGAGAGTAAAACTGTATTTGAATTAAACATACCATCTGATTTCATGTCTGACGATGTTGATATGCAACTGTTAATGATGTTTTGTTTTTTTACGCATGGAGCGTCAAGTTAGAAACCAGCAAAATCTAGATAAGCATGATAAATTTATTGATGTAGTCAATTGAGAAATCTACAATAGATTAAATCATAAAGTGTTTAGGTGTTCGTCAAATAGAACGAACAGCTCCGGAAACGTGTAACCTGTCATTGCTTTTGCATGATATGAAGAAGGCACAGAACACGAACACATTAGCCTGCCTGCTTAGCTCAGTAGGGAAAGCGCAGAACTACGAATCGCTGAGCTGTAAAGGCGCTATTCTGGACGAGGCGTATGTTCTCCGTGACAATTTGACAAAAGCCATTGTTTTTTAAAATCATTCGTTCTCCTACTCGGATTCATGTGGGGAAATGGGCAGTTACTTGCTCAGATCAGGTTTACCTACCTCAGTTGTCTCTTTGACTAAAGTTGGGGCCTGATCCAACTACGCTTATCAATATTTCATAGTGTTAGCTGTTTACTTTCTGTAATTCAGAAACGACAAACAACCATGTCACACAGTGACAATAACAGTGTCCTGTATGTGGACATTAGCGAACGTTAGAAATGCTTGATACACTTAATGTACATAATCTGGTCTAGATGGAGAAACCGTTTACCTAGAACGTTCAAACTTCATAGGGTGGCAGGGTTTATAAAGTAGACGAGACATTTTTTTACGGTAACTCCATCAAAGGTCAAGGTCACAGGGACCTGAAGATGGTAAACCATTTCCTATTAATAACTCGCAAACCCAGAGTATTGAAACTTCAAAGGATGATTGGACATGCAGAGTAGATGACCCCAACTGATTTTGGGGTAACCTGTTAAAGGGCAAGGTCACATGGGCCTGAGCGTTAAAAAATCGATCAATAAATTAAAAACCACTTGATCTAGAATATTGAAACGTCATAGGATAATTCAGAATAGATGACTCCTGTTGATTGCACGTCAAGATCATAACATCTAGAACATTGAAATTCATTTCCGATCAGAAACTTGAAAATCATTTCACCAAGAACCTTCAAATTTCTTAGAGGGTGAAAGGAAGTACGGAGTAACTCCCCCCTCTATTGTTTTTAGTGGTAATTCCATCAAAGGTCAAGGTCACAGAAGTCATCCGTCGGTTACACTTCATTTGCGATAAAAAATCTGGAGGACCATTTGACCTAGAAACATCATTTTTTATAGTATGATAGGGCTTACACAGTAAATGATCTTTATTATTTTATTTTCTTCTTTTTTTGTGTGTGTGTGGGGGGGGGGGGGGGGGGGGGGGGGCGCTATTAGATCAAAGATCAAGGTCAAAGGGACCTAAACAAGGGAAACCATATCAGATCAATAACTTGACAATTGGAAATCACTTTATCCAGAAAGTAGAAACTTCAAAGTATGATTGGAAATTTAGAACAGATGAGCCCTATTGACTTTTGGGTCATATAATTAAAGTTCAAGGTGACAGAGAATCGTTTAAACCAGTATCTTCAACTTTCATAGGATTGTAGGACTTACAGACTTGCAGTTGTTGCTTGTTGTCTTCTTTTCATTGAGCTAATGTCAAGGTCACAGTGGCCTAAACATTGAAAATATTTCAAATCAATAACCACTAAACCAAGAATGTTGAAACTTAATTGGATGACTGGACATACAAAGTAGATGGCCCCTATTGATCTTGGAGTCCGTACAATGAAGAAATATATTAACGTACAATATGAGCAGGCTTTTATGCTTCAATATTGTGACCCGTGTCATGAGAAAACAAACATAGTGGGTTTGCGACCAGTATGGATCCAGATCAGCCTGCGCATCTGTGCAGTCTGGTCAGGATCCATGCTGTTTGCTTTCAAAGCCTATTGCAATTATAGAAACCGTTAGCGAACAGCATGGATCCTGACCAGACTGCACGGATGTGCAGGCTGGTCTGGATTCATGCTGGTCGCAAACCCACTATGTTGGTTTTTCTCATGACGTGGCTTGTAACAAATTTAAGTGGTTAAGTTCATCGGCTCCAAAATGCCTTGCTCTTCTTCGACAAACTATCCAAATGTCTTTTGACAGGTGGATGATTCTACCATGAGACACGTCCATGCCTGAAAGAAATAATACATGAAGGGTTAACATTGACGTTCTTTCAAGAAAAATAGTTGTAAAGTTGCCATATGAAATATTACTGAGTCGATGCCGTTAAACTCAATAAAAAGTAAATGACTCTTGTTATTTTTTCTAAACTTTCCAGTATTCCTTACGTCAAAATGTTTTAAAAGGAAATATTTACATTCGCCCCATTCTTTTAAATTGAAATATTTACGTTCATTTCGTTTGAACAACAAAAGGAAAGGCGCGAAAGTTACGTCAACGCTACTTAGTGATACCGGCCGCTGCTTTGACGACGTCCGCGTATAGTCAGGGAGAACGTTCCTTAGATGAAGTCGCAGTTGTTCCATCTGGTGAACAGAATAGCCGGGAAACTGATTTCAATGTGGAATGCAACAAAATGCAATTTGTTTACGCATGGAGAGGAAATATAATTAAATATAGGAAATAAAACATTTTTCGGTGTTCATACGAAATGAACGACAGAATAGGATCGGCAAATTAAACATGAATCGCTATTCATGAATTTGCCGATTCTATTCTGTCGTTGATTTCGCATGAACATCAAAAACAATATATATATCATTCATTAAATAACTTTTGACACATAAACCAAATATATGCAACTGGTTAAACATTATTTCAAAACAGGAAAACGTGTTACCTTATTAAACAGAACTTATTCCGAATAAAAATACAATTTTCCCTATAGAAGACAAAGAGAATACAACGGAAGTTCAAAAACACATTAAATGGATAAATCCACTGGCGCCAGACCAGAAAGAAAATGCCTCTGTACATGTTATACCCTACCCCTAGGTATTCTATAAGAACCATGGTCATGAATGGGAAAATATACTTACCCGTTTCAATCGTACATTTCTCAACTTAAACGCGCAGTTCGGTGAATGGGTACCTAGTATATTGAACAAGCGATAATTTATCTTCCATCGTGTACCAGTCACATTGTCTCAATATTTCATATTGCTGAGATAATCAACATAGTTTATGCTTTCGTCAACGTTACAAAAAAACCTTGCTTGACCTTCCCTAATGAACATCCTGTTTAGAGGTCACGGCGGTGTGCACATGTTAGGCGAAATGTAAACAAACAAAAACAGAATTTAAAAAATTCACAATTTTACACTAAAACTAGAAATGATGAATGAAATTCATCTTGTATATGATATTTAATTTGAAATCATACATCGTTCTACATCTGTTCTGTTTATTTTATTCATTTTCCACATTTATGCTAAATTTTCACCTTTTAGCGAACACGTGTAGTAAAATGACGATTGACATACATTTTCACAACAGCCAATCAGAATGGTTTTGTAATCTAGAACGGAACTTCACCAGGGAAGTTCAAACAAGTTTTTTGTGAAACGTTGAAAAAACTATAAACTACGCGTTGTTTTTCTAAGATAAGAAGTATTGAAGAAATGTGACCGGTACACGATGGAAGATAAATTACCACTTGTTTGATATCCATAGTACACATGTACCGAACTGCGTGTTTTAGGTATGAAATGTGCGATTGAAACGGGTTAGTATATTTTCCCGTTCATGACCATGTTCTTATAGAATACCTAGGGGTAGGGTATAATATGTACAGAGGCATTTTCTTTCTGTTCTGGCGCCAGTGGATAAATCATGCAATGGTGCTCAAAATATAAAGCTTACCATTCCTAAGTGTTCTGTAGAATTAGAAGACTAAAACGTAAACAGTCTGCAAGAAAAGCATTGATGAACACCATCTTGCAAAGGTCAGTTCATATAACGCCACTTGGGAGTTTAAATCAATCTGTGGTGCGCATTATAACTCACTCGTCACATCCACTAGAACAATAAGAGTTATCCCAGGTAGATGAATGACCTTCACCTTCAAGGTATTTGTTCTTGTAAACTTATTTTGATAGTAAGGTATCCAAAGAACCATACACTCATATACTTAAAGCTTTTGCAGATGAAAGACACCTAGAGAAACATTTTAAAACAGCAAAACTGTTTCGCTTTTATTTCTGAACTCCGGCCAAGGGAATTTTACTTCTATGCTATCGGTACTTATCTCATAACCTATTTAAAAAAGCGTTTTTAAGATTTACAAAATACAACAAGAAAATTGATATGGCCCAAATCAAACGCAAAAGTCAAACTTATTAATGCGAGCCAATTTGGTTCGGTACCTCCTAATTCACTTGTTTATATACATTTTTATTCGATAATTAAAATAATGCAATATTTAAACTAAAACACTATATGCGAGGAGTCTGTGAAAATTGAACCTCAAAATAAACCTAAGAGTAAAGAGCAATTAAAGAAGAAAACATTTCAGCTATTTCACATACATTTGTTGGTTGGGGCGATTTTATGTTTCAAGTCAATCTTCTCCCAGGTAGTTCAAATCCTTACTTTTAACACAAAATTTTGGCGTCTTTTTTTGCCCCAACTTTGTTTAAATATGTTTTTCTTAGTTGTATTGTTCTTGTTTATATTCTAGTCATTACTTTGATTCATAGTTCCGTCATTTTAGATAATAAATGACATTTTCAGTTCAGTCAGTGTTTCTTGTTTACCTTAAACAAATGAACTCGTCCATGGCAACATTCCCCGGTGTACATAAAAAACTGTTTATTCAACAACGAATAAATCTGTTTACGTACTCGGGGTCCTCTATCTTTCACACTTACGAAATAAAATTTAGTACACTTAACCTACCACACAGTTATAATTTAGTACTCTAAACCTTTAACTTTGTAAGTTTTTTCACGCGTAGCTTTTATCATTACACCGTCTATAATTTATGCGATTACACCAAAAATATTAATTTTCTGTAACCCAAACCCTAGTTTTTCCCGCCCTTATTTTGATTTTTTTTTAATTTCATCAATAAACTATACTATTGCATATATAATTCGTCATATGCGTTGACATCTCAAAATTTGTTATCCAATTTTATTTTCAATGCTACTTTTCTAGATATAATATTATGCAGGATGTTTTTTTTACCCAGTCTTTTTGCCCCCACTTTGTTTTAATATGGTTTTCTTAGTTGTATTTTTCTTGTTTATATTCTAGTCATTACTTTGATTCATAGTTCCGTCATTTTAAATAATAAATGACATTTTAAGTTCAGTCCGTGTTTCTTGTTTTCCTTAAACAAATGAACACTTCCTTGGCAACATTCCCCGGTGTACATAAAAGTAAACGATTTCAATATCTTTCTAAGATCACAGATTCTATGGCGACATGGAATGGACCAGAACAAATGGAATATATAATCCTTATCCTAGGTAGGGTTTGGGGCTTAGACTTAGGGTTAGAGTTTGACATGTATGTTTTGTAGTTTCAGAGTTTGCTTACACGATACTTCTGAAAGCTTATACAATAATTGTTCTAATTTCTGAAGAAGTTTAAAGCGAAAGTTCTACCATTAGGCTTTTGAGGTGGTTATTTGACGCATAATTTCTTTATTAAAACGTTTTGATGTAACAGGAAAATTCATGACTCAAGTCTGACGTACGTTTCATAAGTACAAGTTATTACAATGGGAAACTCAGAAACACATTTATATTTCTTTTAATAGATAAGTTAAATACAATATTTAAATATAGGCTTTGTACATGAAGAGTATGTTGAGATCAAAACCCAAAATGAATCAAGCATAAACGAGCACTTATCTCCATAAAAATAATTCTTTAACATTACGATATACATTGTATGATTAAAATAACGATAGCACATGCTCTCTCATTAATTAATATTTATATTTTAACAATTAGCTCGTGTACTTCCAGATAAGCCGAATGATACTGATTAGAACTCCTATATTATAAGGTTGAAAAAAAAAGTAATTTTTATTGACATTGAACCAGAAAAGAGCGATCAATATAAACCTTATTTATTTATTTTTCATTTTCAAAAATATAGTATTTATCTCAGACTATAGATTCTAGAGTGACAGGACCAGTACAAATGAAAAATAACCCTAGCCCTAGTTAGGATTTAAGGCTTATGGTTAGGGTTAGGGTTTTTCATGTTAGTTTTATAGCTGGCTGCAGAATTAGCTTAAACTATTCCAGTGAGAGCGAAAATACAATAAATGTCCCGAATTCTGAAGAAAAGTACTAATCCGGACATATTAATCCGTTTGATACCAAGGACAATTACACGATAAGTAAAGTCACTTTATAACCGCGCAGCCTCCCAGAACTACAACCCATATAAATGCATATATGTACGAACACTCGAGCAACGCCCAGATAAATAAGGTAAAACGTTTAAACAACTTGTACAAAACTAACAAGTTAGGTAACACAGATGAACACAATCTTGCGAAATTCAGTTCATAAAACGCCACTTGGGAGTTTAACTCACTTGACACATCCACAAAATTTGACCAACTTTTGAAAATTCCTTGTCGCCTTCATTCTTGTTCATCTATTACAAGCACATGATGAATAAATACGTTGAAATGAGGTTCTTACATTAGTAATGGTATATGATCTGTATTTTTATACTTTCAAACGATCTATTTTTCTTCTTTCAATATGTAGTAGGATGTAAAATATAAACATTCCGCTCACTTCTGCTATGTCGCCGTGTTCTCTGCCTTTCCAATTTGAATTGAACGTAAAACAATGCATAACATACAGTGCTGCAATAAATATGCCCCCTTAAACGAGTCCGTTACGGACGAGATAATGTGTTCGTAGATTCCAGTGCGACATTTGAATTTCATACATGAAACTTTGGCGAAAGAGACATGACAAATCTGACTCAGATTCAAGAAATATATATTTTTCTGACTATTTTCTCCGTAGAAAAGTGAGACAGAACTTGATTTTCCCCACAATACAGTTACGGTGGTGAGATAGTTTGTCTGACTGAATTAATGTTGTCCTTGTTTAGCTACTTCGCCCAATATGACTCCTCTGGTTTCAGTAAAGTCCTCGTCATTATGTAATACTTAAAATTTAACATATAATTTTTTTTCTTTAAAAGATTTGCTTTTGACGGCCACTCGTATTATTATGTCATGGAGAAGATATTATGTTACGGAGGTTACATAGAGATTTTGTTATATTATATGTAATTAAAATAAGATATTCCTCAAATTATTTTATTGTAATTAGGTTTCTCTGAAATTTCTTTCACTTGACTATTTTATTCCATGTGCAGAGAAGATATAGCTGCACACATAACTTACAATGATTTTAACAGACACAATCAAACCGATTCTGCTATTATTCCGCTTAACTGCATTCTTTGCTATCAAAGGATCTTTACAGATTTTATTATCCAATAGAAACTGTTGAATGTTGAACGTCCGAAAACACTGATGTTACAAACTAAAAGACAGAAAATGTTAATAAGGATACGTATATTAACACTGTAAAGAGAGTTAGAATTGTTCAGAGAATGGAAGACAAACACACTGATATCAGAAAAGAAACAGAAAAATGCAAATTCGACTGTTGCTGACAAATCAAAGACATTTGTGTGCGAGAAGAGACAGCTGGATGACTGCGTTGTATGATGACATGGCTCGAGATAAATTTTTGATTAATTTCCTTACTGAATCAGGAAAAAATAGTTACCAATGCAAACTCCAGTTCGTCCAAAATAAAGGAAATCAGACGTGTACATAGTAATTGATTATTTAGAAAAGACAGGGAAATAAAAAAAAAATATTCGAGGTTCTTTGACGGTGATCGTGGAATAATGACCCTGTATAATGAGAAGGTTTTATCATTTTATCTGTTTCTAAAGAATCCTGACATTTTCATATTATGCTCAGTAAACTGTTACACAGAGCAGTTTTAATGTAGGCCTAACTATGTGTGTAACACAGTTTCCGTAACGAATTATCATTTCCGTTACAAGCTGTATGTACAGCCATATTTCGTAGTTCAACTTAGTTGCTGTTTAGTGTTATGGAGATAACTGTTGGAAATGTACTGTTTCAAAGGATGTCTCTTAAAAGAAATGTGTTGTTTTTGAATTTTTGTTAGATCACAAGTTTCTAATACTTAGGTATGGTGGAATATTTCTGCCACGAGATAGCTATGTAGCTATCGCGATACTTCATAAAAGTATCTGGAAGGTTTCCTGGAACTATTATTGCGATAATTTAAATTATTTTCTCGATACCTTTTGTGTAAGTGCTCACAACTGCCATTCATTAGCTAGATCAGTTTTCTCGATACGTTCAGAAATTAACTGATATTTCGAACTTTTCTGAAAAGTTTTTCACAATAGCCTAAAGTTTCCTGGAAATAAAAAGCATATCTAGAAAAAATAATGTATTGCGATAATGTTTTCAGACAAAATGCACAACTTTGCTAGAAAGTTTGAAATATTATCGTGATAGTTAACGAGCATCTCGTGGCAGTTCCAAGCATTAACGCAAAATTCTGCGCTAAACATTTTCAGGACATAAATGAAAATATCTAGAAAATATTATTTATTGCTGAAATGTTTTCAGAAAAAAATGCACACATTTCCTTGATACTTTACGAATTATCGTGATAGCTACCTAGCTATCTCTTGGCAGAAATATGCCACCATACTTTTGTACTGCCCGGAAGTACTGTAATATGTCAAGTACTTGTTTTGTTGTTTTTTAATCAACGGTGTAAAACATTTGATAAAGGTTCAAAACCATGTTTCCATGCCAGAGGAAAAAATATATTGGTTAGGTTAATGTTTTCATTTCGTTGTAAATTTTATCAATTTTGTAACGAAGTTGTATGTATTTAGAATCGCCATTCCAGCAATGTGCTATACATAACACTTCCGCAACTTTTGTGTGGTGTTGAGGACATTTTAAATTGACAGAGGGCTGTCCTTTTTCTTCTATACGACGTTCAATTTTATAAATATAACAAATATAAAATTTTATGCTTTTGTTTTAAGATTAAAGCTTAAAATGTTTAGTCATATACACTTTCCCTCTCTAGGTATTGACGGTAGAAAATGTCATATTGATTGGATAGTGTATCGGATGTGTTTTTCAAACATGTTGCATTTAGAGTTTTTTTTTCATTAAGTAACTGCGTTTATGTTTAATTTCTTTATGTCTAAAAATAGATGGTGACTAAAATCTACCCTCCGTAACAAGAGTAATTGGACATATGTATCAACATTGTTTAAATTCTACCAATGTTGTGGTAAAAATTATTCAGAACAAACCAGGAGATATTTGACTTTCAAATAATTCATGTTAAGAACTGTTATTTAACTTTCATATTTTGAAGATTTTTCTAATTATAAGTGAGTCGAAATTTTGGTTTTGGCTGTAGAACAATGAGAGTTATTCCAGCTAGATGAATGACATAAACGTTCAAGATGTATGTTCTTGTAAACTTATTTTGATAACAAAGTGACTAAAGAACCATACACGCAAATACTCAAAACTTTTGCAGACGAAAGACACTTAGAGAAACATTTTAAAAGGTCCAGTAAAACAGTTTCCCTTTTAATGCAGAAATCAAAGCAAAGGGTGTCTTGGTACAATTTTTTACGTGTAATGTTTTACGTGACCGCGGATTGAACTAAAGACTCAGAGGCGCTAACGCTATGCTATCATGGTGGTTACTTATCTCATAATCTCTTTTAATAAAGCTATTTAAAAGCTTTAGGAAGAAAACTTACATCAGCCAAATCTAACGAAAAATACTAAATTATTAATACAAGCCACTTTTAAGTACGTCTTAATTAGCATAATCATAACTATGCTTTTTATTTTAAAACTAAAATAATGCAATATTTAAACTAAAACTCTTTATGGAAAGATACTGCCAAAAGAGCCTAACGATTAATTAAGGAAGGACACATATCAGCCAAATACATTGTATACAAGTAAATGATTTCAGTATTTCTCTCGGGTCACAGATTCTATGGTGGAAGTGAATGGACTAGTTAACCTTTCGGTCTTAGGGAGATTTAGCAATTTCGTTTAGATAACCTGCTAGTTCCTGCACTGGAAGATTACACTAGCATCAAATGCTACTTTAAAATCTTGCACACTGGATTATATACATACAGTCATATGTATTTTTAATTTTAAATCATCAAATAAGTCAATAGGTCAAAATATTATGACTTAAAATAGGAAATCAAGGTCGCTAATCAGGAACCTGCTATTATTATTGACCTATCTCAAGAAGGTTTAAAATTTCAAAGCCAGGCTCAGAGTTTGACGTCATAAAAGTAGGTCAGTATGTCAAAATTATAATTACTTTAAATAGGAAAGTAAGATCGTTGATGAATAATCTGCAATTATATTTATCTTAAGTCGTTTCAACTGACTTGTCAAGGCTTGTCGAACTCTTGAAAGAAGGTCAACAGGTCAAAACTATCATGACCTTTAATAGGAAGTCATTCATGCTTATTACGAATCTGCAACTATATTTGACCTATCACGTGTCGTTTAAGATAACAAATGTATACTCAGAATAATCACGAAAGTAGTTCAATGGGTCAAAATAGTTGTTACTTTTATTAGAAAGTCAGGTTTGCTGATTACGAATATCTTATTATTTTTGACATGTCTTTATTTGTTTTAGATATCAAATCCGGGCTCCGGATTCGAATCTACAATTAAAATTTGTCTATCTTATCTATCTATCTTCTCGTTTCAGAATTTAGATCCTGGCTCAGAATTCCAAGTCACAAAAATAGATAATTAGATCAAAATTGTTTTAAGATTTATTAGGAAGTAAGGACGGCTGATTACGGATTTAGGGTTTATTTTGACATATCTTAAGTCGTTTCATGTGTCAAAGCCAGGCTCGTTATTCTAGGATGAAACTTCCAACACAACAACTTACACATTTGAAATCATTTAATTGTTATAGTTTTCCACAGGATGTATAATAAATAACCTTTATAATATTTCTATATTGTATATTATAAGTAAGTGGAGCATGATTGGTCATGTCAGCTTCTGATATAGCCATAGATTCTCGCGCGAAGAAGCGATCGAGGGCATATTTTAAAAACTTATTTTCCTAACCTTTTAACGCTATAAACAAGTATCCAGTATTCCAAGGCACCCCTTTAGTACCTTTAAACCAATGGCAAACCTTAGTACCATCATACACCAAGGTACCCCATTATTGCCTTTAAACCAGTGGCACTCCTTAGTACCATCATATACCAAGGCACCCCTTTAGTACCTTTAAACTAATGGCACTCCTCAGTATCATCATGTAGCCAAATAAACCATATAGCCAGGTACCCTATTTGTACCTAATAATGATAAAAAAACAAAGACAGATATCAAACAGGGAATGCCACGTACAAAAAAACGCAGGAGGACAAAACGAACAAACAAAGGAACACAGTGGGGCACCGCCTTTGAACGGTCAGTGGCAAAACACCACTGGGGAGCTTAAACCGGTTTATGGTGCGCACCCAACCTCACTCTTACCCCCAACATGTTCCAAAGACACGGGACAGTGTAATAAAAGTAATCCCCTCCAGGTGAATTTCTAACACACGTTATCGAAACAAAAAGGCATGGCATGTAAAACACAAAATTGCTCGTGTATAAATATTTAAAAAGCAAACCTTTAGTACCAAAAACGCATGTACTCAATGCCTTTTCAGAAGACAGAGCAACAAGAGAAACACCCTTAAGGGCCCGACGAAACAGGCCAGAAGATAGATGTCAAAACAGTTCAGTCCTGGTAGGATTTAAAAACTGCTTATCATAGAGTCCCCCACCCTCTGCCGTCAGACACAATCAAAGAGGGAAGCGTAGTGTCCAACTGTAAACGGGTTGAACACTTAAAATGCTGTATGTCTCAAAAAAGTTGGGTCGTAACCTCTTTTAATAAAATGTTTTATAATTTTACCAAATACATTTGGAAAATAACCATGACCCAAGATCGTACGAAGTTTGTGAACCACATCCCCATAAAAAACGGGTTTAGAAATATCGCAGAAGTGTCTTAAAATTACTATTGAGTTTTAAAACTAAATCAGAATTACGATAGTAAAACTTAGCAAAATATTTATGCAATTTGTAATAATGGTAGCCTTGCTGAAGGAGTTTACTTGTAATATATTGATTACGTTCATTGAAATACGTGACATGACTACACGCTCTGGCAAACCGAATTAATTGAGAAATATATACCTCATAAGATGTAGCCTGAGATACATCTCAATCCAAATGGGGAAAATTTACAATACTAAAATCAAAATCATCCCTCTTGTCATGAATTTTGGTAAGTATAATATTGTCATAAATAGAGAGATGTAAATTTAAAAATGAAGCATCAGTATCCGAATTGTTAGTTTTAATTAACTGAAGCTCCCTAGGCTAAATAGTACCCACTAATTGACCAAAAACGGATTATCCATATTAAGAATATCATCCAGATAGCGTGATGTAATATTAAATGCAGTTATAATATCTGCCTGCGTATCTGGAGAAAGGCTCAACATAAAGTCTCTTTCATAACAATATATTCTAGCATAAAACTGCTGTTATTGTCACTTTTCGGGGGTGTTTTAACAGGAGATGAAACGTGTGTTAATAGAGAGATTCTCGCGCTCACGTGCTGTTATAACAACTTTTTACATATGCGCGTTCCGTGGCAAAGCGTAAACGTCATTCGGCCCCAAAACGGATAATTCAAAACAAAATGACGTCAACGTAAAAAACAACTCAGACATTCCCGCGCATTTCATGGAAATTTAATGACGTTGAGGTAGGATGTATTCATTTATTAGTATTTTCTCCGCGTTTTATGCTAGAATAGCGTTAGCGCATGTTCATTTCGTGTTATAACATCTGCAGAATCCCGAGGGATACGTTGGTACCCTCGCCCTACGGGCTCGGGCACCAACCAATCCCGAGGGATTCTGCAGACGTTATAACACGAAAAAACATGCGTTATTCCTACAAAGACAAATCTGCGACAAGGGATGCACAATTTGTTCCCAAGTTGGGAATACCAACTACTAGTCTAAAAACTGCATTCCCAAACCCGATGTAAATGTTGTTCAACAAAAAGGAAAGCGCTTTAGAAATTTCGTCACAGGTCCACATTGTATAATGTTTAATAATATTGCTAGTACAAAAAGCTTTATCAAAATTGCAAGCGAGAAATGTAGCATTATCATACCCTTGTACCATATAGCCAGGTACCCTATTTGTACCTAATAATGGTACACCCCTCTACCATATTAAACCGATAAACCATAGATCTAGGTACCCTATTTGTATTTGAACAATGCCTACCTTCAAAAAAACAAACCTATGCAAAAGAGGGATGGGGATGCAAAAAGATTGTTATTGTATTAACGGTATATAATAATATGCCCCCGATCGCGTCCGAGCGAAAGAATTTTCCACTGACATAACAAGAAAGAAAGGAAGAAAAATAAAATAAAATAAGATGAAAGATCATAAGACAGATTAGAATAAAGGAACATGAATTCATTAAGTACATAAAACATAGTAACAAAACACAAGTTTAAACAATATGTTCATGTCTTTTCCTTTTAAAGATGTTTTAAAAATAACACAATTGTCATTTATAGCTCTAATTAATTTATGTTTACCAACAAACTCACAAACACATTGGTTTTCAGCCTCCACAGATAACTACTGTAGTAGGTCTAGTTTAGTTTAATCATATTTTATTGCTCTCTGTTTCAATATTACACACAATATTACATACATTTTTAACACACAAAAAACAAAAGGGTTGGGCTACGAGTTATTTCAACATCAGCATACAGCCCTTCCCATAGAAAAAGATCTTATAATATTATATTTAACAGACTAAATGTGAGCCAGTTACTTGAGAGAGAAAAAAACAACAGAAAGATTACAATAATCAAGAGAGAGAGAGAGAGAGAGAGAGGGAGGGAGAGAGAGAGAGAGAGAAGAAAACATCAAAGAATACATTTCTGTAATGGAGCTATTATTTTGATTCATGAAGCTGCCTCTGCATCCCGACCGTACCCCCCAAAAAAACATGCTTGATACAAATCCATATTTTGTTCAAGCAAAGAAAAGCATAAATAGACAGTTTCATTCACAGCAAAATGTATATAAATTTTCACGTTATTAAATTTATTGTACTTACTTAAACCGATTTGATTGTTGAATAAAAGTCTGTACAGCTAAAAAGCTAATACCATTTTCTTCTTCAGTTAGTTCTACTTTTCCAAAGAGTAATATATTTCTGTTTAAAGGATGGAATTGTCTTGTTGATTGAAATAAACGAAGTCTTTCCTCAGAGTATCTTTTACATATGAAAAATAATGTTCTGCATTTTCTTCTCCGCGTCCACATTCGCAAAAAGTGTCATTTCGTAAGTGATTGTTGTAAAGATCGTAGTTAAGAATGCTACATTTATTTCTTAAGCGAGCATGATAAACTGCATATTCTCTTTCTCCAATAAGATAATACTTTGGTACGGTGTGAGGCTTAAATAATTCTTTCAATTTTGCTTTAAAAATGTTCAAAGAGGATGATTCTCTAATTGAAGGTTCTAGTTCATTCCATAACTTAACTGATGATGGTATAACATATTTTGAAAATATTTCTGTTCGACGTGCTACAGTCACAAAGTTGTCATTATTGTGAAATTTATATGGCACTGTTTCGTTAACTAAAGGTGGGATAAGGTCATTTAGGTAGGTTGGTAGTGTTCCGTGCCTTCCTTTATACATTAAAATCAGTTTCTGTATTTTACGCCGATCGGATAAAGAGACCCAGCCTATTTCTTTTAATAAATTGTGTATTAAAACTGAGCGAGTTAAACCTGTCACTATTCTGGCCGCCTCATATTGTAGTTTTTCAAGTGTTTCTTGTTCATAATGTGTACAGCTATCCCAAACAACTGATGCTTATTCAAGTATTGGTCTCATATAAGAAATGTATATTTGCTGAAGAGTTTTTCTAGTTACTTTAAATTTTAATGCTCTCATTGATCCTAATACTTTAGATGCAGATTTAACAATATTTGATATGTGTGCATGCCACGTTCCGTCTTGACTAAAGGTTACGCCAAGATGCTTGTGGTTTTCAACAATATCTAATGGTACGTCATTAAATACTAACTTAGGAGGGTTATTATTTATCAGTGATAAAAAAAGAACTTCCGTTTTGTTGGGATTAAACTGAACCAACCACTGTTTCGCCCAATCGTTTATTGTTTTTAAATCATTGTTAAGGATACTTTCAATTATGTTTACATTACAGTTTGAGACGGCGAGAGAACTATCATCTGCAAATAACCTTGATACACTTAATAAGTTGTCGGCTATATCATTAACGTAAATAAGAAAAAGTAAAGGTCCAAGCACTGACCCTTGAGGTACTCCAGCATTTAGATATCTAATACTAGAATAAAACGTATTAACAAATACTTTTTGATTTCTGTCTTTAAGATAATCTGAAAACCAAGCCAACAAAGAACCAGTAATGCCATTTTGTTTAAGTTTAAAAAGAACACCTTTGTGCCAAACTTTATCAAACGCCTTCGAGATGTCACAAAAGACAATACAAGTAGACTGTTTTTCGTCGAATGCTTTACAAATTTGATTGTAGATATCTATTAACTGATAAACTGTACTATGTCCAGGTAAAAACCCGGCTTGATTTTTATATATTAACTCATTAAAGTATAAATGATTGTAGACGTGTTTAAAGACTATTCTTTCCATGACCTTTCCAACACAACTAATTAATGAAATAGGTCTGTAGTTTGATGGCAAATCGCGGTCCCTCTTTTTAAAAAGAGGCATAACATTAGCGGTTTTCCAAGAGTTTGGATAAATATTCTCATGAAGTGATCTGTTAAAAATAATAGATAGCGGCATACAAATGGTTTTTGCTGTTCTTTTAAGCATATGATGACTTATACCATCAGGACCGTTGGCCTTTTTGATGTCTAGATTAAGAAGAGTGTCTGTTATTTCTTGTTCATTTATATCAAAAGTGTCTATAGTTTCGTTTGTCTTCACTGTAAAATTTGTAGCAAACAATCCATATTTACCAGAATTCGTATGTTTTAATAACTACAAATTAATCAGCAACACGTCAACATTTCTAACAACTTTTAATATTTTCATTTTTGTCACATACAGCAATATTATCTAAACATCAAGTAACCTTTTTTTATTATAACAGAATCAAGTCCTTATATACTATAGCAAGTTTAAAACAGTTCAGGAAAAACACGTGGAAAACGAGTTAATTATTAGGAACCGGCGGAATATGAATATAAAGATATGCCGGCGGTACATTATATAATAGTGATAAACCATGATATCAAGGTGCCGTCGGCTATAAGGTTAACAAATATATATCGTTTACGACAAAATTATGTAAATTTGTATTCGAGTCATCTACTGTAGAAACTGAGACAAAGAAATCATTCAAATTATTAGCTTTATCAGAATCAGATATAGCGTAAGTATTATCTTGATTCTTTAATGGAGGTATTTTTTCTGACGCTACAGTGTTCTCCTTAATTAAAGTTTTAACTATATGCCAGTATTTTCGAGGATTTGAAGCATTCATGTCACTTAGGTTAAATTCTAAGTTATTATAAAAGATTTCTTTGGCATACTTTTTCATATTATTTTCTTTGTTTCTTAATTGTTTGTAGAGGTTCCAGTCACACGATTTTTTTTTTTGAATTTAAAGCAATGCGTTTTTGTCTATCGCGTTGACGGGACTTGTGTCTGATTTCTGAGTTATACCACGGCCTGTCATTGGGACGAATGGTCACTAAACTTGTTGGAATACACCTTTGGGCAAGATCAAGAAAAATACGTGTAAATGTTTCGCTGGCATTACAAACCGTATCATTATAAAGTATGGACCAGTCGTACGTTCGAATAAGATTATTAAGCTGTTCGAAATTTGCGTATTTGTAGTTCCAAACTTTTCGCTTAAAAGGAATTGCAGAATTGATATCAAAGTCTATGTAAATAAATGTGCCAAAGTGGTCACTTATTTCAGCCGGGGTTTTGAAAATCCCAGAATCAAAAACTGTAATCCCTTCGGATATTGCTATTGGGTCAATAAGTGTTTGAGAATTTTCGGTTACGCGAGTAGGTTCGTTTATGACATTATTCGTACTATTAAGATACAACAGTTCTTTGAATTTTCTGGCTGATGGATTAAGCTGGTCTTCGTTTACATCACCAACAACGATGAGTTGAGATGCAATTTCGGCTGCCCTTTCTAGGCATATTTTAAATCTGTCCCAGAATTCATTTGTATAGTGTGGAGGCCTGTATACCGTACATATAATATATGTTTTTGATTTATCTCTTACTTCGATCCACAATGACTCTGGGAGGTAGTCTTCAAGTATTGCTACACGTTTGGAATATAAAGATGATGATACATATACAAGAAATCCACCGGAATGAGCTGTATTATCTTTACGAAAACAATTACTGTACTCTTGTAGCGCTAAGTTACTGTTATCAACTACGTTAGTAAGGTGAGTTTCAGTAAAGCAAATAATGTCGAAATCAGTAAAATTATTTTTGATATACTCTAGCTTGTTGCGAATACTAAGGATATTTTGATGAAATATGGACAAACTTTCGGTCGGACAAGGATTTTTTTCTACGCCGCCAGCTAGTAGGAGCAATTTTAATAAGATAAAGAGAAACTGAATGTTATAAATAAGAGACATGTTAACACTCGCTATACCAGTTGTTGGATAGTGGTTAAAACTGAAGGAAATGAACGTCATTAACGTGATAACTAATGCAAATTGTAGATTCATAATACTAGTCATGATGAATAAAAATATTATTCGTAATATATAAAAAATATTGTTTTTGAGAGACATTAGAATTTTGAGTGGCTTAATAAGCGAGTAACTTATGAAAGAAAAAGACTTCGGTAGGCATTGCTTGACATTATAATAAAGTCCAATTGCCGCCCTCCAAGATATTACATCATTACCTATTTGGGTATAACGTTAGACAAGACTGCGTAGTCATGGCGGTCGGCAATTGAGCTTGATCAATATAAACAAAGGTTTTTGTTCGGGTGCTAAACTTTGGTACGGGACAGCAGCTGGGCAGAAAACATGAAAGCAGAAGAAAAATGAAACATAAATAATAAAAACCTAACATCAGCAAAAACGTGAATTTCCCCGGTTCGGCAGATGTTGAAAATGTAATAAATTAAGAGTTTGAAATAGTACTTTATAATACCAACATAATTAACTTAGGTTTAGGCAATCATAAGTTGCATTTTTCGGCAGCGGAACAGTAGTAGCATACACCTTTCTATATTAGTATACAGGTAAAATATAACATTATATACAGGTCTTTACATTATATGTAGGTCTAGACACCATAGTGATGTAAGAAATTGTCATTGTAAATGAATTAACTTCGTAAATTATGAATTAAAAAAAAATAGCACAAACACGTTTGATACACAGTTGTCTTTTATAGTAACTGATCGTGGTTGCAGAATTTCAACAAGGTTTTGAGCTATTGGGCCAGCGCATAGGAGTTTTACCTTAAGGGTAGATGAATGCTATATACAAAAGCATGTATAAGCTGAGCATCGGGAAGCTGAGACAGAGACCCAGAGTTTAGTAATCTACTGAGATAGTAAGAGAGTTCCAGCTTATAGACGGTTCAGCGTTACTGGCGAAGCACAGCCAAGGCATCGGTGATATACCTATATGATAGTTGAATGCTACATATGATAGCATATAGGCGCTGAGCATCCAGGAGTCAGGGCAATCATATAGAGTTTGAGAGGACAGAGGCCGAGCATCTTTGCGATAAGACTCGTATGTTGTTGATTCAAGGACATTGTCTGACGTGAACTTCAACAAAAAGACCAGTCAAGTATAGAGTCTCTAGCCTATAGGAGTTTGAGCTAATTGGAAATTGTTAGTTTGAAACATTTAGTTATTTGCCTGATCCCTGAAATTGTCTAGCTCATAATTAAAATCATTTACGAATCATTGGTACACGAATCATTTAGGCAAGGTAGCCAGAGGAAAATTCTATATGTATGAGATATTTGGTCTCACCAGCTATACGTTTTAACAAAAGACATTCTACATAGTTTGTCAGCTAGTCTAAGACATAGTCACCTTAGCGATTGGACCCAAACTATTGTTCAACTAAAAGGCGTAAACACTTCCCTGGGTCATATAACCAGTATCCTGACACACAGTTCAGATGGTGATATCCAAAAATGTAGAAACGAATCCGGGAATAACAGGCAGATAACAAAACATTCAACAGTTTAACTAGTTGAACTTCTTAGCACTGGAGGTAATAATAACTTTACATGATACAGGTGGCTCATTTTTGTCGTTGATGCTATTCATGATTACGTGTATATTTGTAGCTTGGTTTCAGCATCAGTCCGGCTCCAGTCCGATCGAGCAGATAGATGTATATAGAACCACCTGCATTGACATGTTGCTTCCCCGTTCGATGAACAAGCAATTTGCAGACTGAAAATACAGAGTAAATTGGACGGCAGACAGACAACAGATATTTCATAAAATAATTAAAAGTTACAAAACAAGAGTAGGCAATAAATCTTCCAAAATCAAATCCGGTTTAAATCGTACAAGGGTGCGGTGAGTGTTTTTTTTTAATGTTGTACCAAGCTTGCGGACTGAAATAGAGACAACGTGGCGGTCACGGGACTTTTATACTCGGCGGAATCGCGAACGATCTCACGGTATTTACCATGGTTACCATGGACAGCGTCTCGCAACGGTTATTTCCGGTATTTATCTAACCTAACATAAGCGGGAAGATAACACCAGAATAAACTAGATTAATGTCTAAACTTAATCTTTCTTATTCAAAATTATAAAAACAGGGCGATAAGTTAAAATTAAAATGACTTTTAAGTGTGTAAGTGTAACTTTTTACGAATATTCAGTTGTTTTTTTCACTTACCTCAACATGTTTTAGATGTCAAATTCAGGCTTTAAATACGAAATGATGAAAGTTTGTCAATAGGTCAAATTTGTTATTGCTTTTTATAGGAAATCAGTGTCGCTTATTACAGCAGTCAGCAGTATTTTGACCTGTCACTAGTCGTTAAGATGTCAAAGTCAGGCTCAGGAAGTGAAATCATGAAAGTAGGTCTCCAGGTCAAAATTGTTTTTACCAGGAAAAAAAGGCCCCTTATTACGAATTTGGAATAATTTATATTCAATCTCAAATCGTTTTAGATGTCAAACCAGGCTCAGAATACAAAAATAATTGGAAAGTCAATATGTGAAATTTGCTTTTTGTTTTTGTAATTTTTAAAACCCTAACCCTTACCCTTGTTGATTACGAATCTGCAAAATTTTAACATATCCCTGATTTTAAAGATGTCAAATTTATGCTTACAATTCCAAATCATGAAAGTAGGTCAATTGGTCAAAGTTATCATTATTTTCAATATAAAGTCAGTGTCGCATTTTGCGAATCTTCAATAATTGTTGACATATATCAAGTCGTTTTACATGCCAAATCTATGCTTAGAATTTGAAATCATGGAAATAGGTCAATAGGACAAAATTGTTGTTACTTCAGTTAGGAAGTCAGGGACACTGATTACGAATCCGATATTATATTAACTTATCCGATGTTTTTTTTTTTATTTCCAATTCCAATCCATGCTCACAATACAAGATCTTGACAGTAGGTAAATGAGACAATACTGTTATGAATTGTAACTGAAAGTCAGGGTGACTGATTATTAATCTGGACTGATTTTGTCCTTTCTCAAATCATTTTAGATGTCAAATCCAGGCTCAGAAATCGAAATCATCAAAGTAGGTCATAAGGTTAAATTTGTTGTAAATTTTTATAAGCATCAGGGTCGATGGTTACGAATCTGCAAGTTTTAGACTTTAAATCCAGCGTAAGAATTCGAAATGCTGAAAGAATAGGTCAATATATTATAATTTTTATAAGGTAGTGAAGGCCAATTATGATGAACATTACTTTTTAAGACCCATCAAAAGTCGTTTCAGATGTCATGTCCATGCTCATAATTTAAAATCCTGAAAGAAGGTATATTGCTAAAAAATATCATAACCTTTAATAGGAAGCTAGCGTTGCTAATTTCGAATCTGCGAGTATTTTTTACCTATTTCAAAACGTTCAAGATGTCAAATTCAGGCTAAGAAAATGATGATAGTGTTCCAGAAGGTCATATATGTTTGTTACTTTAATAGGAAGCAAGGGCGCTTATAACGAAACTCGAGTTATATTTTACCTATCTTGAGTCGTTTGAGATGTCAAATCTAGGCTCAGAGTTCAAATATGCAATTATATTCAATCGCAAATCGTTTTAATTCCAAATCAAGGCTCAGAATTCAAAATCACGAATGGAGGCCAATGGGTCAAAGTTATTATTACTTTTAATGGGAAGTTGTCGCTTTTTACGATTGAAAAAAAAACTTTTGACATATATCAAGTCGTTTCAGATGTCAAATCCAGGCTCAGAATGCGAAATCATGAAAGTAGGTAAATGGGTAAAAAATGTCATATCTTTTAATAGGAAGGCAGAGACGCTTATTACGAATCCGCAATTACTTTTGACCTATAACAAGTCGTTTTAGACGTCAAATATAAACACCACTTTTCTTAAAATGATAATAGGTCAGAGTAGATTTCTCGGAAACATAGAGCACCAACAAACACGGCCTAGGAGCCACACATTTGCAAAGTAGGTCCACAGCAAAAAGAAGCTGTAACAGAAAAATATTACAAACCGTTTGTTTCAAACATTCGTCAAGTACATATTAATTCATGCCAAATATAGATTAGATAGAAGGAGAGGAAAGTTGTAAGGGGTAAAATGGGGTTGGAAAGGGGGTTGGATGGAAAGGAATTTGAAGGGGAAAGTCGAACAAGGATGTATATACATATATTTCTTTAAACAGTCACTCTACAGCGTAAACCAAAATAGCGTAGACACTCATGTACCAAAAGATAAACACTCAACATCAGCCAACTAAATAACATAAAAAAACTAAGAAGTAAGATACAAAAAATCAGTAGGGCACCGTTTAAGACACACACGCACACAACCGCACCCATATAAGTAGGAAAAGAAAAACAATCGTGTACCGGCTTACGATTCCGGCAGCCAAAGGAAATGGGAGCCACGAACACTAACTCAAAGTAAAGGGGGGGGGGGGGGGGGGGGGGGGGGGGGATGCAAATAATGCAAATACAAGGGGAAAGGAGTGGGGAGATATGGGGAGTGAGGAGGAGGAAATAACGCTAACAACAAACAAGAAAACATACGAAACAGACAATACAATCAACAGACAAAAAAGAGAGACAGAAAACCAGTTGAAAATAGGGGAACTGCCTTGGTACAGTCAGTAACCTATATAAAGGAAACTGGAAGTTTTAACGTGTTTAGGGCATGCCAACCTTGCCCTTACCCCATTTTCAACAACACAACATAAATAAAATCCCCGCTGAGAAAGGCTCTAGTATAAGTGCAAATATAACAGAAAAATTAAGTAAAACATAGAAATAAGGTATATTTAAGATATGATTACACCAATGTATTCAACAACTTGTCTGAAGTCAGAGCACCAAGAGCCTAACTTTTAAGGGCACGAGAAAGAAAGATGCAAGACAAAAATCAACTCCCTCCGTCCGTTGTATGTAAGATTTAGGAGAAAAAGAATCATAGAGTCTTACACTTTATTACTGATTGCACCATCAAATAGGAAAGCGCAGCAATTGTATTATAGAGGGGTCAATCACTAAACATACACTGTGTATTAGAGTTACCTTAATTTTATATTTACGTAATATGTTCTGGTATGTTTTTTTTGCTGATGTTAGAACGTTTCTCAGCGGGATTTTTTTATTTACATTGTGTTGTCTAACTTGTTGAAAATAGGGTAAGTTTGAGGTCGGAATCAACACGCAGAATACGAAATAAAAAAGATAGATTAGAAATGATATGTGTTTACTATGACTTTTGAGAGGTATTCAGAGTCGCTGATTTCGAATGTGCAATTATCTTTGATCTACCTAAAGTCGTTTTAGATGTCAAATCTTTTGTAACTTTTCGTAGGCAGTCAGGTCGTGTATTACTATTTTTGACATATGTCAAGTCGTCTGAGATGTCACATCCAGGGGATCCGAGTTTGAAATCATGAAAGGAGGCCTAGAATTTAAATTTAAATTTAATGTTACTTTTAATAGTAAGTCAATGACGCCTGAAACTAGGTCTATTTTATCAACATTATTAAGATTTTCAAAGGAATTCAGGTTCGCTAATTACGAATCTGATATTAATTCTAACCTATATGAAGTCGTCTAAGATATCAAATCCAGACGCATGATACGAAAGCAAGCAAGCATGCCAAGAGGTTAAATTTGTTTAAGCTTTAAGGATGTCAGGGACGCTTTAATGAATCTGTTATTATTTTTGACATATTATATCAAGTATAAGATGTCAAATGCAGAGTAGTCTGATTTTGAAATAATGAAAGAAGTCAATGGTTCAAAATTGTTATAGCGTTAAGTATGAAATAAGGACCGCTGATTGCGAATCTGGAGTTACTTTTACCTATTTTAAGTCGTTCCAGATGTGAAACCCAGGTTCAGATTTCGAAATCACGAGAGAAGTTAAATAGGTGAAAATTTTCATGACATTTAAGAGGAAGTCAGGGACGCGTAATCACGAATCTGCAACAATTTTACTTATCAAAAGTCCTTTGAATGACAAATTTATGAACAGTAATCGAAAAATAAAAAAAAAACACTAGGTCTAAATTACTATGGTTTTCAGAGGAATAAGGTCCGCTTATCTCGAATGAGCAATTATCTTTCACGTATCTTATTTCGTTTTAATTATCAACCCAGGGTACATAATATACGGTATGAAATCATAAGACAAGGGGCAAAATGTAAAATTTGTTGTAACTTTTAAAAGGAAGTCAGGGTCGCTGAATGCAAAATAGCAATTATATTTTAACTATCTCATTTCAATTCAGAAGCCAAATCCACGCTCAGATTTCGAAATCATGAAAGTAGGTGAAAAGGTCAAAATTGTTGTTATTTTGAGTAGGAAGTCCGGGTCGCTGATTTTGAATCTGTAATAATTTTTTACCTATTTTCAATTGTATTTTTCTTTATTTATTTGCATTTAAGGCCACCGGCCCATACACAATAGTATAATACAAGCATAAATAATAAAATATGTGTATGTTGTCATGACAAAATGTTCAGGTAAAGGTATATGGTAATACAAAACTAAATAATTAAACAAAACGTAAGTGATGACAAGATGTTACATCTAAACAAAATTACATGACATTATAAATATACACTGTGCTAGGTTACATTGCATACCTAATAATTTAAAGTTACGATATTATTTCAGAGCGTAATTTCATGGCATAATATATAAACTGTGAAAGGTTACGCAGTAACAAGCAATTCTTACTAGACATTAAAACATTAAATTTGTGTATAGTTGGATGGCGCCAAAACTTATCAGGTATATATCTTATGCGAATTATCTCATAAAGTGGACATTCCAGCAGGAAATGAAACTCGTTCTCAATAACATGATCACAATGAATGCAAAAACGGGTTTCTTTTGATAAGCCCATATATCTACCTTTTTCAATCATTAATTGATGAGATGATGTTCTAAAAGACACAATACTACGTCGGAATTTAACAATATCTATGTGTTCAAGGTAATCTTCAAAAACAAATCTTTGCTTAAACCCTTTATATAATACCAGTTTCTTATTGTTAACCATTTCAACGTTCCAAATTTGTAAATATTGATCTTTTAATCTAGTTGTATATTGTTTTAAGAATACATTTGGATTATCTATTGCTTGTTTCTCCCATATATATCCAAAGCCATTACTATACAAATTATTTCTCAATGTAGTAACCCAGTTTTTATAACCAAGATGGTCCCAGTGTTTAAGCATATTGTAACATTTCTTAACATATCTATCTTCAGGCATATTAACAATACGAATCCAAAATTTTATACATCTCTTTGAAGCCCATATATACATAGGAAATCTGGCACAATCACCTAAAACAGCAGCATTGCAAGCATACAATGGTGCATTCATATACCTTTTACAAGCATATACATGAACACGTTCTATACAATCCCTGACTTCTAAGCCCCAAAGTTCTGAACCGTATAGTAAAACCGGAGATATCTTAGCATCAAAAATCTTAAAGAAAGTTTTATAAGACATTGGTAACAAATTATACATACTCTTTAAAAGGGATACGAGCACTTTTTTTGCTTTAAGTGCCATATGTTCAGACATTTTATACAATGACAATCTGCAGGTAAAATTTAAACCAACATAACTAAAAGCATTTACAGTTTCTATGGTCTGGCCATCATACATCCAGTTTTCATTTTTTGATAAAGTACCACCATTTTTGAATACAACAATTTTAGTTTTGTCAACATTAACCTTTAATTTCCACTCTAAACAGTACTGATGTAAGACATTAAGTTGCCTCTGTAATCCATTAACAGTATCAGATACTAGGGCCACATCATCAGCAAACAGCAACAAGAAAATTTCAACATCATTTGGTAAAAGTTGTATGCCATGAATTCCACTACTTCTGATTACATTATCTAACTCATTTATAAATAGACAAAATAAAATTGGACTAAGTTTACAACCTTGTCTTAAACCAAGGGGGCAATCGAATGTTGCAGTTGATGATGCATTACTTCTTACACATGCTTTTACAGAATGATAAATACTTACAATTGATTTCAACAGATTACCCTTTATACCATTTTGAATCAATGCTGTATATAATTTTGATCTATGAACAGAGTCAAATGCCTTTTTAAAGTCAACAAAGGCCACATACAACTTTTTACGCCTCATACTTAGGTATTTACTAATTATAGAATATAAAACAAAACCATTATCAATAGTAGAGTATCCAGAGCGAAAACCAGCCTGTGCTTCGGTGATTATTTTAAATGCATTACAGTAAAAAGTTACTCGTGTAGTCAATATACTTATATACACTTTACTAAAAATATCAACAAGAGCAATTCCTCTATAATTATCAGGATTATCAGTGTTACCTTTTTTATGCAAAGGAATTATTATAGACTTAGTCCAAGTTGATGGGAAGTGACCAGATCTATGATATGTATAAGGTGTCAAGTACGGCTCATAATTCGAAATAATGAAAGAATGTAAATAGGTCAATATTGTTTTTCATAGGTTAGGTTCGCTGATAACGAGTGTGCTATTATCTTTTACTTATCTCAAAAAAACAAAGACAAATATCAAACAGGGAATGACACGTACCAAAAACACAGCCTCTCCACAACGAAACCCACAGCACGCAGACGCGCACACAACAAACACACACACATACACATACACGCGCACACACACACAGCCAACACACCAGGACAAAACGAACAAACATAGGAACAAAGTGGGGCACCGCCTTGGAACGGTCATTGGCAAAAACACCACTGGGGAGCTTAAACCGGTTTATGGTGCGCACCCAACCTCACTCTTACCCCCAACATGTTCCAAAGACACGGGCAGTGTAAATAAAAGTAATCCCCTCCAGGTGAATCTCTAACACACGTAATGGAAACAAAAAGGCATGGCATGTAAAACACAAAAATGCTCGTGTATAAATATATAAAAAACAAACCTTTAGAACCATAAACGCATGTACTCAATGCCTTTTCAGAAGACAGAGCAACAAGAGAAACACCCTTAAGGGCCCAACAAAACAGGCCAGAAGACAGATATTAAAACAGTTCAGTCCTGGTAGGATTTAAAAACTGCTTATCATAGAGTCCCCCCGCCCTCCCCCCTCTTCCGTCAGACACAATCAAAGAGGGAAGCGTAGTGTCCAACTGTAAACGGGTTGAACACTAAACATGCGGTATGTCTCAAAACAGTTGGGTCGTAACCTCTTTTGATAAAACGTTTTATAATTTTGGAAATTTACAATGACCCAAGATCTTACGAAGTTTGTAAACCACATCCCCATACAAAACGGGTTTAGAAATACCTTCTCGCAGAAGTGTCTTTAAATTACTATTGAATTTTAAAACTAAATCAGAATTACGATAGTAAAATTTAGCAAAATATTTACGCAATTTGTAATAACGGCAGCCTTGCTGAAGAAGTTTACTTGTAATATATTGATTACGTTCATTGAAATGCTTGACATGACTGCACGCACTAAAATTAAAATCATCCCTCTTGTCATAAATTTTGGTATGTATAATATTGTCATAAATAGAGAGATGTAAATCTAAAAATGAAGCATCAGTATCCGAATTGTTTTAATTAACTGAAGCTCCCTAGGATAAATAGTACTGTAAGTGGATATAAAACTGACTGATTGCGGGAATGCAGCTGGCTGTGAGAAGGGGGTAGCTGCTCTTGGAACTTGCAGAAAAAAGCCATAACTTAATAGTTCATTTATAAGTGAATACATTGTTTGTAGTAAAGAACGTTAGAATCGAATGCTTAAAATTGTTCTCCATATGATTTTTCATTGATGTTATTAAGATTGAACAAATAAGATGTAAAAGTTAACCCAACTGACCTTATATAAGTATGATTTACTTAAGATGAAAGTTTCAGTTTGAAACACTTAAAAACGAACATCTAAGCCCATAAAGAATCGAAAATATAGCTAACAACTTAAACACCGTGTGTTAGAGGTTTTTTTGTGTACCATCTAAAGTCCACGCAAATGTAGCTCATAAACTTGTTACATCTTTCTTTCACCTATCGTTGGTCCTTGCGCCCGGAACCATGTCTAAGAAGTGGTGAGAAATATTAGGATAAAACTTCATATGTATAGTTATTACTCTAGAGTTATGCTGCGCGTCAAGTTTAGGTCAGATGGCCCAAGTAACACCAGAGTTATTGCCCTTAGAAGTTTCTAGTAACAACTATAAGGTACTATAAATATAGCAACTTTTGCTTCATAACTTGTGATATATCTGAACTACAACTATGAAACTTAAACTGAACTTAGATCAGTATAATGTAGTGGTGAAAACAAAATGTTTCACGATAGTTTTAGTAACTTCAGTATATTTTCCATTCAATAGTTTAAAAATCCATATTTCAGTACATTAAAAACTAACCAATTGGTAGAATTTCATTAAACTTCTTTTTTTTTTCTCATGAACATTTATTATTAATATGTGAATTTGTGTACCAAAATCCAATCAGCCTCACTATCGTGGTCAGAACCCCTCCGCCACCAATTGTTTGTATTCCTTGATTTAATTTTCCGTAAATATTTATCAACTTGCAAAATTATTCTCTTCCCCAACCTGGCTCCTCCACCTATTCACCCCCACAATTCCGGTCATACAGCATCCCTTTCCCCAAAAACATTTATGTCAAAATTTATCATTTTACATCAATATAATTCATTATCAACGCGTCAAGTTTTATACCCTCATCCGGTTATTACCGTTAACACCCTCCAAAAATGTTTGTTTTTCATTCCTTTTTGTTTATTTTTTAAATCTTCCATATATATTTATTAGCATTTAAAGTGGTAACCACACACACACACACACACACACACATACACACGTTCCTGACTTCTTACCTCAGAGTGCCCTATTTAAAGGGCATCATTCTGTTCATTTAAGTTCAAATGTATATGTTTTTCAGCGACACTTTGTGCCAGACAACTAAGATAGCACTTGGAGCTAACATTATAATTCGTAAAGCTACATTCATTACATAAAACATATTTTATTCAAATTAATTTTATTTATCACATGTTAGTTGTCACGGGAGAGTGATAAAGCCATTAAATAAAATGATAAAACACTGTCTAGTGAAATAAAGCTTTGACGTGGACGTCGTTTATAGTGTAGAATACATTGGGCTATTTGACCTGTGCATATGGTAAAAGAAAGTAGAATTGTTGATGTATCGTCTAAGGCTAACATGTAATAAAAGGAATGTAGCATTTGAAAACTCGTTGAATAAAATTGATAATATCTTATTATCTTATTCAACTCTTTGAATAAATTCAATTTGATAAGACACTCATGATATATCCTCTATTAGTAAGGACCAAACATACAATTATAAAGTACTCTTTAAACATTTGTTTCCTGTTAAACTGATCCTGACTTATGGAAATTTATGCTTCTGAGTAACATTTTCAACTTTTTGCCGTATATATTCCGTTGCCATTCCTCACAACAAACCCATTCATATGTCTGCAGTAGTCAAAAATAAATTACTACTTTATGCTGATGACTCCGCTATCTTGGTATATGGTAAAAATAGGTCAGCCACTGAAAAAGAGCTAACAGAAGATCTTGAATCAGTTAGTCAAAGGTTAATTGATAATAAGCTTTCATCGCATCTAGGAAAAACAAAATCAATTTTGTTTGGCTCAAAGCCCAGGTTAACGTCAGATAATAATCTTCATATTAGTTGAAATGGTCAAACTATAAAGTCCACTCCATCTGTCAAGTATCTAGGTGCAACTTTAGATCAGAGTCTTACTGGTGAATACATGGCTAACTCTATTATAAAAAAAGGCAAATGCCGGGTTAAAATTTCTGTATAGGAAACATAAATTTCTTACTGATCAAACTAAAAGACTTTTGGTTTTAGCTCTGATTCAATGTCATTTTGACTATGCCCGTTCTTTCTGGCTTCACGGCTTATCTCAGTTTTGGAAAAACAAGCTACAGGTTACCCAAAATAAATCAATCAGGTTTATACTCAATCTGGAAAATAGGTCATATAGTGCCTAAGAACAGTTTATTTCATTGAATTAGTTACCCGTCTGTAAAAGGGTGGAACTAATAACATTGTGTCATGTTTTCAAAATTAGGAATGGTCAATCTCCTGACTATATGAGTCAATACTTTGTGACCCAAGATTCTGTGCATTCATATAGAACAAGGTCTAGTGATTGTGGGTCTTTTGTGCTACCTAGTGTGAAAGGCTTTGGTTTGAAGTCTTTTTTCTTTGTAGGTTGTAAATCATGGAATATGCTTCCATCTCAAATAAGGAATCTGTCCAGCTTTGCTGTTTTCAAAAGTGTTGTTGAGGATCTGTTTTAAATATTAGATTACACATGCAGAATTTTGTCCTATTGTGCCAAATTTTGTACCTAGTCTTTAATTAAGGGCAATTCTTAATTATTAAATATCTTAAGTCTTTTATAATTTTTCATTAATATCATGTTTCATGCCTCTCTATGTCAGAACATCACTAACAGGGACCACAATGGAACTAAGGGATTTCTTCCCTTTTTTTGTGTTATCCCTGATATTGATTTACTGATATGGTTCATCACATATGCATATTTCATGAATCTTAATATCATATCATGAATGTTGTCATTGTAGTCATGTTGTCAATATCGAAATAAACAAACAAATTCAGGAGGATAGCCATTCATCGAATTTATTTATTTTTCCAAACTTGACGAATCCTCCCCGATAAACAATTACGTGTCCATAAATGGTTGATTTTAAAATAACATCACGTGATCACAATTCCAGGTGTTAGCATGACAATGTCATAATTCACGTATTGAAACCAAAAAAAGGGCAGCCTGGCGGTGAACAAATCCACTGTACTGAGTATCAGTTTTCCTTCCTGTACTATATTACAGACAAGTTAGAAGACATGATCTCAAGACATTGAAGTCATGGACGATAGGCGCTAAGATCCTGTTTGCAACGGACTGCTATCTTACTCCGATGACATGCTTGCAATGAATTATAAAGTTGGATAATCGATGGTTCTACACAGGTACATACTTTTGCAAGTAATTATTCCCACAAGTGTACCTTGATCGAAAATGTTTCCCTCCATTGTAAGCTGGACATTGTCCACATGATCTGGATGGTGTCGATCCAACAATACAAACAAACGACATAACCATGTTTGTAGTAAAATCCAACATGCTGACCATGTTTCATGTTGTTTTTTTTAAATCAACATGATCCCGTTTGCAAAACCATCCAAGCTGATGCTGTTTGTACCAAGTATCACAGTTTTCGTTCAATCAAAATTGATCCGTAAAGGCAGTTTGCTTGTCAAAATTCATAATCCATGTAATCTGTAAGATATTTGATTTTGCATATTGGATAATAGATAAAATAATGAAGTTGTCAGCTTTACAGGTCAAAATTAATTACAGATTTGAAATCAGCGACCATGACTTCCTATTAAAACTTTTTGACCTACTGTCATGATTTCGAATACTGAACCTGGATTTCACATCTGAAACGAACTCAGATGGGTAAAAAATATATTTGCAAATTCGTATCCAGCGACCCTGATTTTGTAATTGAAAGGACAAGGTTCCTGATTATATGAAATCGGCCTACAATATTACAAAATTATGAATTAAATAATATTTTACTTATGGCGTGTTTTTTTTGTCTTTATACATGTCTAAACTTTATCAAAATACAATGTATAGTAATTTTGATAACTTCTCAGATAGAGAAAGAAGAGCTTGGAAACCCCTGAAAAGGCTAAAAATTGGTTATTTTCATGCATTTTGTCCTGTCAATCTGGAATTCAGTATAGAGCACAGCCCTCGACCACGAAGATAATTTAAACTTTAGTTGGAATTCAGTATTGCTATTTGTATGTAAAATATTTTTGTGGTCGACGGCTGTGCTCATACTAAAAATAAATAAATTACGGACTCCTTAGTAGGTCTATTTTTCCTTACTGGATCAATATATAGTAAAACCATAGAATTAAAAAGCGAAAGTATTGATTAAAAATCGTTTTTTTCTGTTTTAGAACTGTTTTATGATTCTCTTCCATAAATTAACGAATGCGAAGTGCAGCGCTGTTACGGCTTTTATCGTATTTTTATACTTGGGTTCGAAACTTTCATACTCAGCGTCCATAGAAACGTACAAGATCGTATCACCCAACTCAAAGGAAAATCGGAGTTTCTGTTATTGTACAAGGAAAAGGGTAAGTTCATTTCTAATATAATATGTTTCAAGACAGGGGCGAGTGATGTAATGACAATTTTGATGATAAAAATAATTATTTATTTGGAACGCTGAAGCGATCCGTGACGTTCGCCCCCAGTGTAGTGGTTATACTTACTAAAACTTTTCCATCATGACATATATCTGTCGTAAAATAGCAAGCGTCTTACGAAATGTAGAAAGATACTCAAGAGTGATCGTGAAAGGTAAGAAAAAACAATATGTAGATTGGTAAGATAATTTGCCAATATCGTATTTCTACATGCCGTGACATTGCCTACATTACGAAAAATTGTGTGGATAAATGTGAAGAAACGTATAAATACGTTTGCCGATATTTAACATTTTAAAAATAGGTTCTCTGTTTCTATTCACAGATGAAAAAAAAAAAATCAATGTAATATTTTCAATCAACCTAAACCGTCGCTTAAGTATTTATATAATTTTGCACCATTTCCATCTAACAGCTCATTGGCACAGTGGTTGCGCATCCGCTTTACATTTTGGCGGTTGGGGTTCGAATCCCACCTGCGTCATATACATTTTTTGAATTGCTTTTTCTTACATTTTTAAGTTTAATTTCATGCTGTTTAAATAATTTCTTGATTTTTTTTTTTCAATTACAATATGTTTGTATTTTTCAGTATGAAGTTCAACAACTGTGATGTGTGCAACACACATACGAAACCAAGAAACAGAAGACCGGTGAACAAATCCATAAAGAAGTATCTGTTGAAAAGGTGTTTCATCAACGCTGATGAGAGGTCAATTATATGTAATAAATGCAGACATAACTATTATCTAGCTGAGACGCAGCGTAGTTCAACATACAGTTCAACAGGAGCAAGTGATCCGGACTTTCATCCGCCAGCCTCTAAAGGGAATTCTTCATATCTTAGCCCTCCGTCGGTTTCACTGAAAATACCGTGCACTACAAAGACTCATGCTATATGTTTATTGTGTAAGAGACCGGGACCTAAACTCATCGTTGTACCCTCCGAGACAAGAGTGACGGTATTTATAAAATTCAATATACTGATACCATCCGGATCACGCTGCTGTCATGTACATATATATAATGAGCAGATTTTAGAGGAGTCTCTTATAAACATTCTAACCACAGACACAGTCTTTATGAGCAGAACAAATATCTTAGAGTTGATCGGGGCTATAAGTAAGGAATGCATCAGAACAAATGAAAGGCTTAATTTTGACAACTTAAGAGAGGCATATTATAAAGAATTGACTGGACTTTGAAGACCTCTTCCTTAGTATAGAAGAGCATATTCGGAGCTCACCCGTACGTAGTTCGAGAACTACAGTTGGACTGTTACTGTTGAAATTAAAGTCTTGCATATCAAACAAACGTCTTTCAACAATTTTAGGGATAACGCCGTCAAGTGTCCGAAGAGCAATTTCAAGTGTAAGACGTGCATTAATGCAGCATTTTGTTCCGGCGAACTTGGGTCTTGCACATATATCTAGGCAAGAAATTATTGACAAACACACAAGACCTCTTGCTCAGTCACTGTTTGGTACAGATGAGTCGGGTGACAGTCAGCCAAAGATGATGCTTTTTTTTAGATGGAACGTATGTTTACATACAAAAAAGTACAAACTTTCAATTTCAAAGACGGTCATTTAGCATGCACAAGGGCAGACCCTTAGTAAAACCAATGGTAGTTGTAACAACCAGTGGGTACTTTGCCACCATAATCGGACCCTACCTGGCAGATGGAAGAAACAGTGACGCACGTATTTTAACTCACATGAAGCAGACAAATGTCGAAGAAATAAAAAGCTTTGTAGCTGAAAATGACGTTTTTATTGTTGGCAGACGTTTTCGGGATTCCTTAGCTATGCTGGAAGATATGGGAACACATGCCGAAATGCCTGCATTCATGCAAAAAGGACAGCAACAAATGACAACAGAAGATGCTAACACTAGCAGACTAGTCACCAAGGTAAATTGATAATATGTGTGTTATTTTCTATAAAAAAGGAGAGCAAAACCTAAAGTAATAGAATTAAATGCAAAATATCAGGCGCGAGAACGAATGTATATAGTGCTCCGATAATACGGGGCCATAAAATGACTATTGCTAAATGCTAATGCATTTTTATTTATATGCACGTAGACCGCTGTATTTATTGTCCGTAAGTATTGACCTGGCACTCATTAATCTTTTCTAATATTTTCGGGCGTTTTCGTTATTGTACGCGATATTTGTGTCCTGAAAATATCTACATTAATAAAAAATTACGATTTCAGTTAACTAATGGAACAGTAGCGCAGTGGTAACTCAGCGGCTTGTAAGCACGTTACTATGGGTTTAAGTTCTGATCAAACCATTTTTTGTAATTCCGTGTATTTGTAATTGTATTGATATTACGTTATTTTATGATACATTTTATTTTTTTATCGTTAAAACTGTTCCTTGAATTGTCTGTTAAATGAATGAATACTTGCCCGGTCCTGAAGATTTTAAACGACATTTTTAGAACGGTTACCTGACATGTACGTAGAAGAATGTTGATGGATAGTAGAGTATTTCGTTGATAAATCATGATAAGTGTGCCAATCTTTCCGTCTGTTAATTTTACAGATAAAATTGAAAAAAAACAACAACAGTTTGGTCAGACGGAGGACTCTAACACACAACCCTGAGATTTGTGGCAAACGCTTTGTCCGCACAGCTATATCTGCACGTGATACATGATGGTATATAACTGGCTGTTCAATAGTTAAAGTCCAGTCCTACCTTTTAACCTTAAATTGTCACTGAAAAAGCATGAAAATCCTGACTATGAACAGTGACGCCTGTCAAAATAGAGTCTATTTTATATAAAATTCTATATAAAATACCTGTGGTTTTGCGTGCCAAAGTGTGGCACGAGGCCGTTAACTGTTAGCTATTGTAATCATGTAGTTATTATCATTTGAACTAATCGCTAGGGAACTGTCATCGGCAAATAAACGTGTTATACTATTTAGTTAATCGGCGATATCATTGACGTAAATTAAAAATAGCAAAGGCCCTAACACTGAACCCTGTGGCACGCAGGCTGTTAAGTATTGTTCATCTGAAAATGAAGTGCCTACAAATACTCTTTGTTTCCTATTAAGCAAATAGTTTGAGAACCAGTATAATTCATTTCCAGAAAAGCCGTATTGTTTAAGTTTAAAGATAAGACCTTTATGCAACACCCTGTCGGATGCTTTGCTTATGCCGCAAAAGACTATACATGTCGATTTCCTATTGTCAAAAGCCTTACAAATCTGATCATAGATATCAATAAGCTGGTAAACAGTAGAAAGGCCTGGGAGAAATCCGGCTTGATATTTAAATATAAGTTTATTTTCATGTAAAATGTTGTATGAATACTTAAACATTATCCTTTCCATTACTTTTTCAAGACAACTTGTTAGTGATACAGGTCTTTAGTTTGATGGGATTGATTTTTCTATCTTTTTAAATAATGGCATCACATTTGAATCTTTCCAAATGCTTGGATATTCATGAAGTTGAATAGACATATTAAAAAGAACAGCTAAGTGTTTACAAATTGTATAACAAGTTTCCTTTAACATTCTGTGACTAATTTCGTCAGGTCCACTGGCTTTATTTACTACAAGATTTGATAATACATCCGTGACATCTTGCTCTGTAATAGTGATATGCTCTAAAATTTTGTTAGTTTTCAGGAAAAAATTTGGCAAATTAGAGTTAGAATCATCAACTGTTGAAATTGAAATAAAGTAGTCGTTCAATGTTTTAGCTTTGTCAATATCTGAAAAGGCTAGATTATCCGCTGATTTAAAAAGTGGTGGTATTGTTTCACAGCTCGAAGAGTTTTCTTTTACCAACTGTTTTCCAATACTGTTGAATCTGGAAAATAAGCACATACTCGAATATAAGCGCATATCTAGAGTAAGCGCATACGGCCTTACCGTTATTCCATATGGGACAATAAGCGCATGTCATGCCCTTACCATAATTTTGTCTCGAAAGTAGGCGCATATCCGATTACTAATAAACAAACAACAGATGCAGAAAAAAAAGACCTAATTAATGGTATTATACCGTGATAATTGTTTACCATAAATACAGATGACAAGTTTTCTTACCTGTTGAATGGCCGATGGGTGTTAAAAGATTATAAGGTCTATTGTCTGATAAACGATAATTATTTACGGTAATCATGCTTTTGAATAGAAAACGTTTTCAGTAAATGACAGTAAAAGTTTGAATACCAGAAAAGTCGTTTGCGTTGTTATAACAGATTGTCATTCTTTTGTAAATCTTTGAAAAGAGTATGGATAAAATGCTACAATCTTAGTGTTAAACAATTATTGAATGGTCCGAGAGATTGAAAATTATTTGCAAATTATGAAATTCATTAATCTTTCATTATGTATGAATACTGTAGGCCTATGCAATAAAAAGGAAGTAGCCCAATGCCCACGTCCATGACCATGTTTTATTTTCGTTTTCTCAACCAAGGTAAGCACTGTCAATATTCCTAATATATCAAAAATAGGCGCATACGGCTTGTCTATAAGCGCATATCAAACATAAGCGCATAGTTTTGGCTTAAGTATAAGCGCATATCAAAAATAAGCGCATAAAAGTGTCACTAAAATTATTATAAGCGTATACGCTTATTTACCAGATTTTACAGCTTTATCGTTGATTAGAAGAACTTAAATCGCTTAAGGTAAATTCTGTATTATTGAAAAAAAAATTCTTTGGCATGTTTTTTTTTTCAAATTATTGACTTTATTTCTATTTTTTATAAGAATTCCAATCAGAAGTTTTTCCCGAATTTTCAGCTTTTCTTCTTTGTCTGTTGCGTTGTCGAGAAGTTTTTCTAATTTCCGAGTTATACCAAGGCCTGCCATTTTGTCGTATTGTTGCGAAATTCGTAGGAATACATGACTTTGCTAAATCAAGAAATTTGCTTGTAAAAGTTTCAGTTGCAGGATTTATATCGTTACAATTCAGAAAAGACCTATCTGCTAAACGAATATCGTTATTAAGTTTGTCAAAATCTGCACGCTTGTAATTCCAGACTGTTCTTTTAAAAGAAGTTGTAGATGGAAGGGTAATCTTAACAAATGCATATGTACCAAAATGATCACTTATACTTCTGTCAGTTTCAAAAATACCAGAATGTAAACAATGAATAGTGTCAGTTAAGGCAACAGGGTCTAATAATGTTCGAGAATAAGCACTAATACGAGTAGGTACATTTATGACATTGGTCATATTATTCAACAGTAAATTATTATTCGAATTTAACTGATCCTCGTTGACATCCCCTACCAGAATTATGTTATTAGATAGTTCGAGCGCTTTGTCAATGCAAATATTTATTCTGTCCCAGAGTTCAACGGCCGAATTCGGTGGCCGATATAAGTTGCATTCTAAATATTTCCTTGTTTCGCATTTAATTTCCATCCAAATAGATTCCGGCAATATGTTTTCTAATGTAGTTATTTTTTTCGACCAAAGTTTAGCTGATACATAGGTAAGAAGGTCCCCCGAGTAAGAAGATTTATCTTTCCTGTAAATAGTACCAAAACCTTCTAATTTCAACATATCCTCTGTAGTATCAAGAGATAGCTTAGTCTCAGTAAAACATAGTATGTCATCGTCTAAGAAATTAGTTTTTATGTATTCAAATTTGTTTCTAATGCTGCGTATATTCTGATGAAAGATAGACAAAGTTGCATTAAAAGGTCCTGGATTCACTTCAACATCTCCACATAACAACAATAAGATGTTCAGTACTACAACATAATATAAATTATTTAATATAGGAGAATGAAACGACGTTATCTCCCTTAGGCAGTAATACATTTCGCATTTACTACATACATGAAGCACTATAATACTAGTGAGCTAAAGATTTACTGTACTATGTTGAAAATACGCAAAATGGAGTCTAAGAAGATAAAACAGGTGATATATATTTCTAATTATCAACGAAATAATCAAAACTAATGGACTTGACTGAAATACAACTCGCCTCGCAACTCGCTGTTTTCTATTATTAAACAGTCCAATGGTAGATCGATAAGAAGTTAAATCATTCACCTATTGGAGGAAAGTACAACTGGTTTCATTTCTATCAACCGCTGGACAGTGTATGTAATAAAAAATGCTATGTACGTGCGAGGCACTAGGTAGACAAGGGAACAACAATTTTGGACTACTTCTAACAAGAATGATACGTACAAAAAAAAATTCAAATAAAATTTTGAAAGATCATATCTAAATAAAAACTAAATATAACTAATTCCCTGAATGAGACATTTAATTCCAACAATCGTGAGTAAAATTTGACTAGTTGAAGAAAAATATACATGTCTCAGAATTTTCTGATACTATCTTTTGGATTTTTAAACCACTAATGAATACTCAGACCTTCTCAACGTTAATTTAAATAGTGACTGTAAATAAACTTGCTGCTTACATTTATACATAGAAATTACTTGCATTAATATAATATACATAATCTAAGTAAAATCCATCAGTATATTTACAATAACTTGACATCAATATTCTATAACAGAAATATGTACAATGTAATGATAATAATAATAATAATAATAAAAAATAATATTAATAAATAGAAATATAGTAGTGCTAATGTAGAATTTACTTGCAATGCTATAACATTCTATAAACAAGAAAAATAACGAGCTCCTTCTATAAAATCGTAGGTTCATGAAAGGTATGCAAATAGTCAGATAACAAACTATGCATTCTATGTCATAATATTTAACAAAACTCATTTGATCAATTTCCAAAATATGATTGTATATCGAAAAGTTGCTAAGTTGATGATGAAACTATTATATAACCTAGAAATACTAGATTTAATTGTTAAAAATAATTTACTACACATAGGATTTGTTATATAGCAATAACTGTCTCTGAACTTCGAAATGTGCAACAATTATTTTGTGTAATAAATTAATTTCAAATCGGAAATAAGAAAATATCTTCTGCACAGGTGAAATAACAGGTAAGTGTAAAATCAATACTATTGTAGATACGTACTACAACCAAAGAACTGTTGTGTCAACAAGGTTCGCTAAATTGTACATGAAGTGTTTGTTTACACATTTTAACAACTGTCAAATCAGGCAGTTGAGAGTTGGTGTAGTCCTAATAGCGTTAATATCATCCATATTCTTTACGAGACGCCCCTTCTTCTCCCCAGACACTTGAACGTAGAGTTTGCAGCCTGCAACCCATGTCTTTGAATGATATAAAGTCATACAGAAAATCTCATGCTGTATATTCATCAGCAGTATTTAAATCAATACCTTAAAACTTCAAATAATTTGCTTCCAACATACATTGTGCTCTTCTATTAAATGGCAATGTGTCAGTAATTGTTCATTCTTTTTAGAAAGATGCATCCGTGCAGTTCTCCTAAATCGTGCATAAAACGGACGGTTGAGTTAGATTTCTGTCTTGCATCTTGCCTAGTCGTGCCCTTGGTGGTCTATATTCAGGAAAGCTTTTTGGTATATTAGTGTATTGATACCTCGAAGAGGCCGTATTTATACGTTTTGTTATAGAATGTAGTATTTCACTAATGACAGAACTGTTCCCGAAGATTTATTTAATTCACTTTGTCTTGATTATTGTTTGAATATAGCGTAGGTAGAAGGTTGACATGCGTCAAACATATGTAAACACCAAAATTACTTTTCATAGGTTATCGACATTTCCGAAACGTTGCTGCTATCTTTAACTTGGTTTTTGTCTGTTATTTTTCAAGGTTATGTATATTGCCTTCTCGAAATTTGCTTTCCCTGTTGGATATTTGTTTTTCTTTTTTATTGCGGTGATTCTCCTTTTCATTTCTACCTTTTATACTCGACCAGGCTATTTCAATCAAATTTTTAGTGTTTATAAAAAACTTAGAATTAATGACATCATGAAATCACCTGCTCGGACCGAGATACACTGGCAATTTTTTCCTATCTACGACCAGGAAGATATCTTTATACCTCCCAATACTGGTGTCACGGTGTCCTATACAATAACAATTTGCAGGTGACAACTCGGAAAATCAATGTTGTATTTACGTTAATACTAACATTTTCGAACACATTATAAACTGAAATGCTCTATCTTACACAAAGTATTTCATTGAGTGATTGTGGTTAAAAATGTTTTAATATTTATTCGAATTCACAAGTTTATCTTTTTAATTTCTAACTTTTGAATGATATGTTCTTCTCTGAGAATCGTAAACTTATTTAGGCCATCCGGTTAATTTTGTATGCAGAAGGTACACTTTTATTAGTTTTGTGTTCTATTCCCGAGAGTAGTTTATGCTTTCAGTGAAGACGTCACATTCGTTATCCATCCATGAGTCGTGCGGTGACGTTTACACTTCCATGCGAATAACATGCCAGTAGAGGAACAGAATAAAAAAAAAAATACTGGTTGCAAAATAGCGTTGCATACTGGAAATATTGCTGAACAAAACGCGTACAACATAGTCCATAGTCAGACAAACAAATAATTGCAAGCTCTCTATTAATTGTTGTAAAAATATATTCCATTTGTTATTGCATGAGGGTAACCGCTTGTCATACACATTTGTACGACACATGTTTACTATGCCTATATTTACGTCTTCTTTATATAATAATATAGTTATATGGACATTTATTGTACGTTTTAAACAATTGTTTAGCGGAAAAAAGCATACGCATACGGAAAACGTGTTAATTTGTATGTTAAGGTATTGTGAGGCTTTGTTTTGGTAAATACAGTTCTAGCCAGTATACAAATTCAAATTGCGACCATTTCTCTTGAAGCCGTTTATGAATGCCTACTTTATCTATATGTTGAGTCGGCCGTATTGTCGTTGACGTATTTCTCGAATAAAACGTATTTCGGGTTTTCTATATTGATCGCAATCATTTTTTGTCACGTTGAAGCAACTGTCCCATATAGAAGAAGGAATAAGTATTGATTTCACTGTATCATCACGACAAAAGTTAGATACATGCTCTATTATCTCTGTAAAATGTTTAACCTCATCATGGTAATCGTTATTCATGAGCTGAACCTTCCTATTGAATTCTTTTAAAGCGAACTCATACAGCATATAATCTAAATGAAGATATAAACTTATGTTGTGTCTTTCATTTTCGAGAAAACGTCTTTTACGTTTGGAGCGACTAAAGCTAGATATAAAAATAACATCCTTTACATGCCATTGAAGCATCCTCTTCATTAACACTACAGAATGATTGAGTTTTTCATGTATCAGTATTAAATCAAAATCAGATCGAATTTTAGCTAAATATTCATCAGTCTTTTGTTTTTCCACCTTAGTGAAATTGGATGAACTATTTTTGAAAAATACTGTGGGTGGAAATCCAAATGCAAATGACATTCTGTTGTTAGTCATAGAGCCAACATAGTGATGAAAAGAGTAAGGATTCCTGGCATAATCAGACATATTTATGCTTCTTAGATACCCAAAAAATGAGAACGCAGACTCCAGGCGATCAATAGGGTCACGAACAAGACCAAAGTAAAATGTATCACGAGGAAGATATTTCTCAAATTTGGCGCGGTTATATATAACATGACAACATAATATGTCGTAATGTTTGCCATTTGGCGGTGGAACAATATTTCTATCAGTTAGGCTTTCATTAACGCTTATAACGTTTGGTAAATAATCAATTTCTGCAAGATCAGCTCTATCATGAGAAAGAATGAAAGTCAGATTTCGTGACTGACCGAATCTGAGAAATATATTTTGAATTGTAGTGCTTGCCGTTTTATGAACCTTTAGAAATGACACATGTGTTGCTTCTGAGATGCTGAAAAAGTGGTAAGTATTACATTCGTTTAATTGTGATTGCAAATCGACTGGATACATTTTCTGCGACTTATGTATGGCATCTTTCATCTGTAGTAAGATAAAAAATAGTATCGCAGTATAAATCGATACCAGAAAGACGCGGTACAACCTGAAAGAAAAAAAAAGAAATGTAAGGTACAGTTTAAACTATTTCTAGTTCGTTAGATATCTATGGTATGATAAATGACAAGGTGGAAACACTGAGTGTTCGTTATATGAGAATCATGAGCTTGTAAGATTGTATTGGTAATATGTTTCTCCTTTTCTCTATTCGAACGATTTCTATCAAGAATTAACCGGATATTAAAAAATGAAAACGGTATATAAAATAAGTTCACATATATCGTTTATGTGTATCCAAGTTTAGAGATGTGGTTCAACTACATTTGTAACTTCATTATAGTAACAAGAAAACACTAATGTCTAGATCACATTTGGCTTGCAATGCATCTAAGGAGCCCGTAGACTTCCCGTATCTTCCTTTTCGTACCGTATCCATGTGGAGGCAGGATGCGGCAGTGTGATTTTCGTACAAATCCACGGGCTGCCCAGCCTATACGATTTTGTTTAGCGAAAAGTTAAACAAACTTGAAATGGTCGTACATGTCCAGTTGGCACTACGCAGTTCCCGCACGGGCATCATGCGCTGATCATGCAGCAAAAGTACAATTTTCCTTTGACAGGGTGCCCAAAAGAAATCGTACTGAGATTGTACACTCGAGAGACCTTCGCACTGCCCTCGCACGGCCCTGGTACAGCTGCTGCAAGGTTGTCGCTCTCTGCCCTTTCATTATCATTGGAATCGGACGGATATTGAGCAATCATCCGGCGCCAACCTTACAGCTGCCGAACCATTTCCGTGCGGCGGCCTTGATATGGACAAAACATTTTTCAGATGGTTATTCATATTATATATCTTCTCCCCGTATCTCCACGGAAGCTGTACGGGCGGTCGTACGATTTCAGAGGGAAGCTTGCGGAGACTGCACTGCACTTCCGCGAGTTCCAAATTATTTACGCACAGCTTCCGCACGGATTTCTTTCGGCCTTCCCAGAGAGCCTGTATAAAAACAATGCACGACGCTCGTGAACAAAAAGGCCGTACCTACGATGCCCAAAGAAACCACAATGAAAATGGTATACTAATTTATCGCGCGGCGCCCGGGTCAAATGTGAATTAGTCATAAACGGACAGTTTAGATTAAGTATAGTTTTTATAGACAAATAGTGCTAATATATCAATATCATCTGCGTCACAATAGCGCAAGTAAATACACTGAAAAGCTAACATCAACGTGTAATCATACATTTGGTATTTTAATGTCATACTTTTTAAGCAGCTGAAAAGTACTGGATATTTTATTGAGTTGTGTGCAGGTCCGAAGACACACAATGGAGCACCAATCTGAATTTTAAGCTTTTACTGTATACTGAATTTAAAGCAACAGTCACACTGTCTTTTCTATTAGACCACCAATAACTATGAAAAATATGGTGGAAATTTCCAGCTATTGTAACCATTGCATTAAAATTAAAAACTATTTTTTGAAATAAGAACATTGGATTATAAATGCAACATAAACAATTAACATTCATTAGATAAAACATGATAAATTAACTAAACTAAGTGAACTTAAGTGGGCCGATGGTCTAGTGGTAACACGCTTGACTGTCAATCCAGAGGTCCGGGGTTCGAATCCCGGTCCAGGCACTGGAAATTTCTGAGATGCTCTTGAATGTCTCCCACCTAACTAGAGGCATGTATTAGTTCTTCCCAGGAAAGACGGCTTCGTATGTATCGGTGCTATACACCGGGCACGTGAAAAAACCCGACTGTCTATTCGCAAAGAGCTAAGGTTAGCCGGTCACGTCTGTATCTAAAACGTTCCCTCTGTCTGTTCTGGTGGCTTTATCTCACCTCTGGTCAGATCGCTCGGTGTCTGTACTAGTAGAAGATGAATTTTTGCGCCCTGTGTGGCTGCGTCTGCTTTACGTAAAGCGCCTTTGAACGTGTTTATCATGAAATGGGCGCTATATACATCTGGTATTATAATAATAATATAATGAAAAATATTAACTAGTTGGTCAGGTAATGACAGTATATTGGTTGCTTGAGCAAGTTTACTCTTAAAGCTATTGATTAAACAAAGTGACCTATGAAAATATGTCTCATTCAAACTTCGAGTGTAGTTGACAATTAAATGTGTCTGTTTCGATCAGAAATGTTTTGTTTAGATTATACATAAATAGTTGACAGACGTTTGTAATAAATGTCACCTCAAACATTAGATAATATCAGTAAAAATAGAGTCTAGGTTCGATCATAGGGCTGGGAGTATGTTCTCCGTGACTATTTGATAAACGACATTGTGTCTGAAAGCATGAATCCTCCACCTCTTATTCATGTTGGCAAGTTCGCAGTTACTTGCGGAGGACAGATTTGTACTGGTATAGAATCCAGGAACACTGGTTTCGTTAACTGTCCGCCGTTACATGACTGAAATACTGTTGCAAAACGGCGTTAAACCCCAAATAATAAATTCAGCGTAAAATAGCTATAACGAAAGACATAATATCAGTGGATAAACAATTATTACTCTGGGTTACATAAAATATATTCCGTGAGAAAATTTTAAGTGTAACAATAAAAGACAACTGTATATAAAATATTAACAGTTAGGAGATATTTGATGATATTATTGCGTAATTAAAGTTTGGATGCCAAACTTCTTGCATATCTATTTGAATATACAGATCAGCTCACGCGGAAAACCCATTCTACTCGATCTTCGGATGATGGCCAAAACGAGTACCAAGGCTCCGACTCGAAGTTTCTTCGAGTCAGGCATTTTCCGTCAAGGAATTATGCGAAGTCACTCGAAGGAAGTCCTTGAAGTGATTCGAGATGAAATCCAGTTAGCGGAATACACACCTACATTTGTATATTGGTTTCTTTTGTTTCCGAGTCATTTGACGTAATTCTTTCGAGTGACTCCGAGACGAATAATTAATTACCTGTACAAATTTAAATGAGCCTTCGAGTAACTTCGAGGACAGATTTCAGATTACTCGGAGCAGGGCGGTTATATTTTACACAGTGATACGCGAAATAACACGACATTTGTAAATAAAAATAATACTGAATTGTAAATAAAAATAATACTGAATTGTAAATAAAATATAATACTGAAGTATTTTTACTTTTTAAATGGATACGGCAGTAGTATTTTTATCCTATTTATAATTACTTCCAAATGAATAGAAGAAAGACCACTTTCATGATAAAAATTAATCATTTCTCCTATAATTTTCATTAATTAATAAGTCACTTTTCTTTCACGGCCATTATCTTAACGTTTATCTAGTATCATATAGTTTCTAATTTAGTCCATTTTACATCAATTTATTTCTAAATTTAATTTGCACTGTCAGAAACTATTTCAATATTATATTTAACAAATCACTATTCTTTAACGGCAGTTATTTGAAATTCTGTTTACTTTTAATTTACTTTTCTAGCGGGCGTAATTTTAAAGTTTATGTAGTTATAAAGTATTCATAATTTAGTGCATTTTTATGACTTTATTTCTAAATTAAATTTGCAAAGTCAGAAATTATTTCTATACCGTCATACAACAAAGCACTTTCCTTTAACGGCGCTCATTTGGAAATTTGTTTAATTATATATGATTGATAATTTATTCCATTCTACATAAATTTACCATATTGAACTTTCAATTTTTCCAATAATCGGTATTATCGATTTTTTGACACATTTAATAAAGAAGGATAAATTCGATTTATTCGTTATATCTTTTAAATGCCATTGGTTTAAAATATCGAATTTGCTTCGGCGGCAATCGTTGATTTATTTTTTCCTCTAAATGATGATATAATTTTAAAAATTGTAAGTTTATTATTTCACTTACCTTTTGAACCATTTATGTTTCCACCCTTATTTTCCATTGGAGTCAATAGTAAAAGTCTAATTTTGGACAAAATTTAGAGTCATTTTCATTGATATATCGCTCAAAATAAGGAAAACGGAAAAAATAATCGTTTTTGCTTCGGTGATGTTGCAAAGAAAAATTAGTGCTCGACTCAACAGTGTATAAATAAAATTAATATTTTCATTATTTCGCTTACCTTTTGTGCTTTTTATACAATCACTATTACTTTTGAAATAGAGACTCGGACCGGCTCGGAAATTTCCGAAGTTTCCCGAATGCGAGAGGTAAAATATAAGCAGACGACTCGTTTAATTTTAACCTGTACACTTTGTGATCTAAAGATAAATGTCTATGTCCGAGTCAATTAATGTTTTAGATCATCATTATTTATCAGTTTTAGCTCATTCTTCATAGACTGATTTAAACGTGTTGAAAACAAAACGTCTTATCATCTCATATTTCGGCTGAAAGAAGGAACAATAGATATACACAGGTTTTTAGTGAAAAAAGTACACCCACAAGGATGAAGTTGTGTGTTCTTAAAAGAAAGTGTCACCTTGATTATTTTATTTCTTTTCTTTAGACCGTCAAAATATCACCCATGGATATATAATATATATATATTTGAACCGTATAATTGGCATGTTCACATGTACATTAGAATCTCCACAACTACAGAGATCGAAAAATGAAAATGTGTATAGCAGACATCTATTTAAATTATCAATTCTAAAGCAAAGAGCAATAAAATGATATAATATAACAATGTAATATAAAACTGTATTTTATATTTCTTTGTTTAAACAAATTATTCTTGCTTTCCGAATCGGGCGTATAATTATGTATCTGATGAATTTTAAGATGTTGTGTAAATTATCCACATTTCAAACAACATAGTTGACAAATTAATAATTTTTTATTTTCAATTTATTGTTTTGTCAAAATTGTTGAAATATTTAGATATTCCAAACAGGTACAATAAATCAAACACAATTTTGCGTACGCACTGTTACTTAATTAGTCATCCATTGCTTGTTACTTTTATTACCTTTTGCGGAAATAATCTAGAAACCATATTAGGGGGTAATAAATTGTAATGATGGGGACTGATAGCGGGTATTTCGCACCTTTATGATACGGTACACAATAAACATGTTTCGTTGAAAGAAAGGAAACTTTTAATTGCAGCAATAAAATAAAAATCCACAAAATAGTAGTAATGTTTTATTCTTTAATAAACAAATTATGCTTTTCGCTGGCTACTTCAATTTTAGAGTTATACCTCGCAACAAATAATATGCTCATATAATGCGAAGTAACATAATCCTACTGCAAAGGAGTAAATGACATAATTATGTCAAATCTAAAGTCACTGGCTTTTAGATTTAGACTAAAAATGATCTTTCTTTAAAAGTGAATATATGATGAACATATAAACACGAGTTTTTGTTTCTTGACTATCTTAAAAATGTCAAAAAATAGTATTATGATCATAAGGGAGACAATCAAAATCCCTTTGATCAAAATCCGCTACACTGAAAAATGACAGGACGTTACAAAGTCCCCTTCATACTTTTGCAGGGGGTATCATAATCCCCTCTGTGATTTTTACTTATTTCATCAAGTTCAAATACAACTATATACAACTTTAAAGTCTACTGCATAAAGCACGTAAATATAATGCCTTTAGGAAACATAAAATAGCTTGGAGCACTGATATCTATGTATCTATAATGTTAATCACAGAGGGGATTATGATACCCCCTGCAATTGTGCGAAGGGGAATTTGTAACACCCAGTCATTTTTCAGTGGATGGGATTTTGATCAAGGGGATTTTGATATGCACTCTGATCATAAGGCAGTTTACCTCCGGTATCCCGTTACAAACGCCTTTCAATTCTAAATGCAAGTTATTCTTATGTTTCCATAACTTATGAAAAAAGTAGTAATTTTCTGATATATATGAAAAGATTCTCTTTTTTTTATTTCGCACGATCTAGATTTAATCATCTCATAATCATACCTACGGTTATTGTTATAGAAATAAATGTGGAAGGAACGAATAAATCTATCGGCATAAAATTTTGCATTTTATAGTTTCTTTTATTTTTAATAAGAGTTAGGACACTTTAATTAAAACATGAAAAAGAAAGCGTTTAAACCAACAGTATTTTCAATGCAGAAAGTTCATGCATGTGCTTTTATCAATTAAAAAGAGAAAAAGAAGAATTATTCAAGTTAAGTTTTATACAAATAACGAAAAAGAAGGAGGTAGATAACGTGTTTTTAACAATTTAATATCTATAATTATTTTAGTTATAGCAAAAAAAAAAAAAAAAAAAAGAGAGAGAGACAGAAAAAAACCTGGCTTCAGTAAGATCTTTTTGCCTACATATTTACTGACGTTTTTCTACCACCAGTAAAAACAAGTGTCCATTGAGCCATTAATTAGATATAGCTTAAGGCAATAAATATCGATTTTATTGAAAACATGGTTTATGGACCCCCGCTAAATTTCGGAGATGGATGTAAATGTACGGAAGATAACGATCAAAGTTACAAGATTATCGATTTTTTTAGCAAGGCTTACCAGCAGTCGCGTTTAGTACAGAAAGTTCGATATGTTCTTAATCTAATTCAATAAACAATTTACTTTTAGCGGGTGTTATTTTAAAGTTTATCTAGTTATAAATTATTTTTAATTTAGTGCATAAATTATAAATAATTTCACGACTTTTTTCCTAAATTTAATTCGTAAAGTCAGAAATTATTTAAATATCAAACTTTAACAAATCACTTTCCTTTAACGGCGGTGATTTCAAAGTTCGTTTAATTTCGTATGATTAATAATTTAGTTTATTATAAATAAATATACTTCTTAATCTAATTAGCATGGTCAGAAACTATTTCAATATCAAAATTCACAACAGTTTCATACATTCAAATAAAAAACAAAAAACAAAAAACAAAAACTAATTATGTAAAAACAATCCGAAAAGTAAGGAAATACTGCCTCGAAGTTTCGTCAAATCATCTGGCGGCACTCGAAATGACCGATTTATTGTTTATTACAGACTCGGAGTCGCGCGGAGTGGCCATGAAATACTGGAAATCATTAAAGTGTTACCTGTATATTTCGACTCGGAGTTCCGTCAAGTAATTTCTCGGAGTGACTCGACGAAATTCCGCTAAAACTATAACAGTCGGTACTTCGAGTCAGAATTAGGCAGTACTCGGAGAAATTCCTCGCTATGCAAGATTTTTCCTTCGAGGAAAAACGGAAAGTGGGCTTTCTGCGTGAGCTGATCTGTACAGGAAAACGTGTTTCACATATTATCTTAAATGACTACTTAAACTCCACTTAATTTTCTACATAACAATGTGAAAATGTCTTAATTTTTGCAGATATGGCATTTAATTCCCTGTGCACTACAACTGTCTCTTGTGCATCTACTTTCACATTTCTGAAAATGATACTGTTTACCATCAGCTGGTTTCCCATGGCACATTTCTAAAATATGGAATGAGAGCTCCTGTGATTGCTTTTTGGCTGATATAAAAATTGGGCCCAGGCTTTTCAATAACATTTTCACTATTTCTGTAATTTGTTTCAGCCACAGATGTTTCAGTAATTGGTTGTTCATCAATTTTGTGTTTTCAAAATTCTGTGTCTTGCTCCAATTTTGATGTTTAAAAGTGTTGTTGAATATATATTTTACGAATAAAAAAGAATGTTTCATTTCAAGCATTTGCAGCAAAATCTCTTTCAGCCTTTAACTATTTGTGTGACTTATCAGATTTCTCAATCCGGATGTTTGCATAACTATGTCCGGTTATGACTGAGTTCAGATGCTGCTATTTTATTTTCCGTTTTGAAGGTTTTTTGTTGTTGTTATCTTTCCTGAACTGTCGTTTTCATGTATAAATTGCTGATGAAGGTGACACAATTATTGTATATTGAAGTTGTTGGATATGTTTCTCATAGATAGCATGTCATTCTGAAGACATTCTCTGTCAGTAAAGAGTTAAAAGAAAGCTTGTGTACAGATGTTTAACCTCTACGTCATGGAATGGATGATTCTCTGCATCTTTCCTGATGATGAAAGCTGACATGTTCAGGGAGTCTCGTATTTTTTTTAAGTGTAGAGGAGTTAGTTTCCTTCATTATATATTGGAAGTGTAGACCCTGGTAAAATGGCCATGTTTGTGACATTTAAAATACCTTGCATTCAAAGCCACACAATGCAATGCCACTGTGTGACAGGAAAGGCCGTACCGGCGACAGTAACCATCAAAACAAATCAACACCCTTTACAATATTTACAAATTTATTTACATAAGATGATTATTTACAATGAATAGATGATATGAAAAAAAAAACTGATTATAAGAAAGAAAAAACAAGAAAGTTCAGTATCTCTAGATACAAAAGTTCTTATAGTCCATTCTAATCTGACGTGACACAGGTCTTTAATGTAATTGTGAACTTTAAGTAGCACAAACAAAACGTAGCTTCTAAATTCAGTCCCTTTAAACCGTGAATACGTTGATTCCGTGTTGGCTCCCTATGGTGGTAGGTGATTGCATCCCTGAGCTGACTTCAGAGGATAACAAAAATCAGCGTCTTTGCGGTTTACGGCACAACCATGGGACGAAAGCTCTGCGCTGGGAAAATCACATCCAGGCGAGTGAAGACAAGTGAACCTCGGGCATTGTACTTCCGGGTTATGACATCACCAGGAAAAATCGTCTGGCGGAAGAAGCTAAAATATATAACATATGGTAAGCACCATAGCAAAACAAATAAGTCAGGGCATAAAACTGCTCCTTTGGGTACACCATACCTCCGTAGGCTCCCATAAATAATACGTGCTACTTATACAAAATATATGTGCTACTAAGTTCATACGTCACATGATTAAAATACGTCACTAATTACTTCCATTATTACAAAGATTACTTACTTAAAAGACTAAAGTTAAAGTATGAAAAAGATATGAAAAGTATATGATGAAACATTATAGTAATGGAAATGATAAACTGCAGCCATTATTTACAACTACAAATTAAGAAAATTCAATATAAATCAAACGTTATATCATAGTTGGCATCCATATAATATCTAATGCCATACACTACAACGGACATTAATTAGATGTGCTATAGACTGGCACACAATTACAAATTACAATAATATATTACATACATGGTGCTAGACTTGCCATATAGATTTATACAGAACAATACAATGCAGTAATGGCGTTCCATAATTAACAAAAATGTTTGACATAAGTTTTTGAAACAGTGCTTTATAAATATCATGTTACAAATTTCAGTACAAATTTTACATCTTATATAAATGAAACATTTTAGATTCCTCTTTCGAAATAATTTACAAAAGTCTGAAAAATTTAATAAATTATCCTGACATACCGAAACTAGCCAAAATCATGTGCCGAAAAGTAAATGTTACAGAATTCTGTAGAATGAACAAAAATTTACCAAATAAAAATCGTAATGCAAAAATCATACAAAAATCTAACAAATAAATTTCTTACCTCGATCGAGCATAAATTTCTAGCAAGAAAATAATTCAGACATAGATTCGTCTATAAAGTCGTAAGGTGGTGTGCGCAAGGCATATCTAGTCCAGTCTATTTAAAGGATAATGTCCCGCCAAATACTAAATTTCATGGGCTTCACGGCTAAGCCGTGGACTCTTACTATTTGCATTTCCACGGGATTCACGATATAGCCGGGGAATCTAACTACTTTGGCGCGGATTTAAATTGACAATTTCAGGCCCATTATAGTGGTTTTGGGGATAAAAACATAAATTACTGAAGTTTATAAGATATCAACTTTCTTATTACTGAACCGAATTTAATGAAATTTACATGGAAATTTAAGTTATGAAATACAGAAAAACATGAGAGGTATTTCATGCGTGAAATCTGACATTTACCTCAATAACTCAAAAATTTACAAAAAGATGATGCAATACCTGCATTTACAATACAGATAAAATAAGGCCCGTATGTCAATTTGTGACACACTGCAATGAATAAATCCACATCTATTACATTTTGAATTTGTAACCATTGCCACTTTCTGTTGGGGGATTTCTTAACCTTCTTGTTTTGCAAAAAAATGTTTCACACACAGTTCACAACTATAACCTGAGGCATCAGGAAAGTTAGATAAAGTACAAATTGTCTACCACGAAATCTTCCACCAATCTTAATGATGTTGTGTGTTTGTTCAAAGACATACACTGGAACACCATTAAAGACTCTCTTTATAGTTCACTGCATTTTAGGCAACATTCTAACATGACTCGATTTGATTTCCAGTTAAACAAAGAAGGAAATCAAGCTCTGTATATTCTGCGATAAACAAGAGTTGACGCGCGGACCGGTAAGAGAGCATTATGACGTCAATTATGACTTCAAATTGCCGCATGACGTCCGATACATCACTCTTCGGGTAAATGAAGTCTAGCATAATATTTATTATAATATTTCAATGAGCATGTCAGAATGAAAACAATCAAGCCCTTCTGGTGATTTATTGTCTAATTTACCACGGTTCATTGTTCAGATGCTTCAGTATTTAACCACTCGGGCTAACGCCCTCGTGGTTCAATTCCTACGCATCTGAACTCTGAACCATGATAAATTAAACGATAAACCACGCGAAGGCCTTGATTATTTGTTAAGTAACACTGTTTATTCTATTGGAACACAAATAACAATAAAAAAAAAACTTTATTTAGAAATTTCCAGAATCGGTAACTACTAATCTAATGGAACATAATTAAAGTTCCATACTTTTTAAAGCATTCTTGAGCGACCGACCGAAAGACAGACAGACCAACAGACCCACCGACATCTTCGAAGTGGGGCAAGATAAATGTGAGAGATACAGGCATTTTGTTAGTTTTTTTAAGAAAACAATATGTAAATATAAAATTAATGCAACATTAACACATTGGATACTCATAATACGTAACATTATTGGTAAACTAAAACAGGAAAACTGATTGGTCAGTTAGTGACAGTATGTTGGATGCTTGAGCATAACTACTCTTAAGACTATTGCTAAATCAAAGTGGGATATGATATGTATATATAATTTAAAAGTCATTTTTGGGTAGATATAAATTAAAATTGTTTGTTTTGAACTGTATTGTTTTGTTCAGATTATACAATAATATTTTGATGAAGAAATTCCATACTCAGAGCAAACATTTACCTGGTGTAATTTCCGGCAGTGTCTCACTGCCTTCTTTAGCACTGACTGACAGGTTATGGTAGGTCACGTGACGTAGGAAGGTCACATGATCGGAGGAGAGGTCCGTTTATGTACTGCAAAGTCTACAGTGTTTTAGATATAAAATGCATTTTAAACATTAAATACAAATTATATTTTTGTAACTAAATACATCATATTTTCAAAATACTGTTTTATATTATATAATGCAAATTAATAAAATTCTTTATTTGTGCCTTGCATAAAGTGAAAGACTGGCACAATTTCAGTTGATAAACAGTTATAGCTTGGGGTTACGTAAGATATATTCTTGATACATAGTTATAAATTATTTATAGTTTAAACAGAAATTTGACTGGCACAATTTCAGTTGATAAACAGTTATAGCTTGGGGTTACATAAGATATATTCTCTATACCTGGTTATAAATTGTTTAAACAGAAATTTGATGAAATTTTGCTGCGTGATAGATATACACTGTGCTGTTCAGAAATGTAGAAATATAGGTATCATGTCATTTCTCCATTGATCAACAGTATAGTTTATTAGATTACATCCAGGAAGTAAACGCACATAAGTATGAAAAATAAATGCTCACATAATTCAATGCTACGTATAAGCAAATACAAGCTCTTGTCTGTAAAGTCATTATTGAAGAAAAGGAGACGAATAATTGTAATAATACCTGTACATATAAGGAACTACGCATGAAAATGTGTCAGTTGGAACAAACGAATGATTCTGCAATATAATGAAGCCGATAAAATAAATAAGCCGATAAAATAAATAGCATCACTACTACGACGTTGGTCCTTTCTGTTTTCATACAGTATTTACATTTGACTACGATATCACCGTCAATATTTGGTGCATATAGAGATTTTACTCAACAAATAGCCAAATAAGCGGGTAAAATATAAATAAAGCAACACCAAACCATAGTCAATTACCTTAATCTACTTAATCTAATGCAGCAAAAAGCGTAGGGTGTATACTTGAATGTATATGTTTTCAAACCTATTCCACACGTGTGTTCACACTAGTGAAATAAATGTAGATTAATTTTAAATTAGCATTTTAATTAACTCTGAAGATGGTTTTAATGTTGCATTATGCTTTTGTTTTTAATCTACTTGGCCTTTAAATAATACACAATTTAATTCAAATTGTGAGTGGGTGCAAACTGGATTAAAAATAAAACCGTTTTAAAACACATTTAAACCCTAGTCTGAACAGAGTATGTGAGTCTAAAAACTGTATGTTACTCATGTACTGAGAAACATGAATAAATATGCATCTTGATCCATTTTAATAATCATGCAATGACAAAATATTGCGCCATTGATGACGCAGTGACCTAAATTCTAGACCAATCCTTGCAAATGGGATATTTTTGAATACTTTATAGATTTAAACTGACCAACATAGTTCCTGACCATCCCTCGATCCTTTTCTATCAATATCTTGTAAAATGAAGGATAAAATACTTGGGAATGAAGGAACACATTAGAGCACAACCTCGGAATGATGAGTATAAATACAATGTAGGTTTTATGTGTTCACGTTGCGCAGCCAACCTCACTCTTAAGGATGGTCGATACCTTATTCGTCAAATACTACTACGCATTCCTTCCGATTTTGATGAAATTTAGTCCAACTATAGCACTATGGTTCATATTCATCTTTCCGTCGTCTTGGCAACAGTACGTTATCAGTCATGACGTTACGAACGTCGCAACGTAGGGCGCAAAAATGCCAACAATCCCTCTGTTATTAGTCTTCTACGGTACATATTTCCATTTTCCTGCTTACAGGGGTGCGATTGTGTGCTTGTGGGTCTAGAGCGCACTACTGTGTTCTTTAATCTTACTTGTCGGTTTTTCTCTGCTAGTTTTTTTTGGAAGTGGTTGTGTGTTTATCTTTGGTACATGAATGTCTGCGTTATCGTGGTTTACGTTGTAGTGTAACTGTGATTAAGGAACGTAGCATTCCCTTTGTATATTTATCCTTGTTCTACTGTCCCCTTTAGCTTCCTGCCCCACCCTTTTTAACCCTTACCACTCTACCTATATTTGGTATAAATTTATATGTACTTGTTATATTTTTGAAGCATCTCGTCCGTAATATTTTTTAATTACAGCGTCTTTTTGTTCTACCCTTACTTATTATCTTTTCTAAAATGTCAAATTACGATTTAAAATCAGCGAAACTTCACAGTTTGAAATTTTATTTAATTTATATAGCGTGTTTATCAGTGGCATAGCAGTACATTACAACGGACATTTATCATTTCATTGAGCAACCTGCTGATATGAAATTTTTAACAAAAATCGGCAAATATAGGCAAAGATGACATCTCTATAGATCCATTAAACTCTGATTTTCAGCACAAGTGATCAATTTGCAAAGCAAATATCAAATAAAAAAGGGAACTTAACTAATTCAGTTTTTACAGAATTTGTCGAAGTCAAACTATCCTTCTGATTTTTTTATGCAAAGCGCAATGTTTTGTCGACATCGCTAGTTGTTTGCATCGTTGCGCTTAAAACGTTCGCATTATATCTTACGTCCATTTCAAAGGTACTCATGAACCAACAACTTTGGGAAATTATTATGCATCAGTCTTTCTAATATTGACGCACTACCAGTATATGATATCGGAATATTACGTAAGTAATAGATTAATAATATTACGCACGTTTTCATGACAGACTAAAATTTGACAAATATAAAAGTCTTATAGGCGTTGTTTTGCTTTGTAATTTTGATTTCTATACCGTATACATACCAAAAGTATATGCGTATACTCACGTTATGCATCTGCAGCAGTATAGATATGTTCATGTAAGTGTATGATTCAATTCTGTAATTATTTGGAATTAAAATGAAGTAACTAAAATGATAAGGTTTACAACTATTATCCAAGATTTTCTCGGTGCGTATCATAGCATAAAATATGTATACAATTACAACTCGGAATTTATGTCCTCAACATTATATCTGTATTGTCCGCATCAAGATTTTAGCAAAGTGTGTACACCATCGGCTCCGGATCTTCTTGCTACTATTTTCAAATGATTCAGTCCGTGACTGCTTTCAGCCAAAATTTCGCTGACAGTAATTGATATTCTTTTGTTTTTGACAGCTTGATTATACGTTGCTATGTATTTAATCTTATTGGCTTCAAATAACTAAAAAGGTTTTAGTGTCGCCGTGAGTTATTCATCAAGCAAAACGCATATAAAAGTGACTTTTGTACTCTAATGGCATACTAAATAATGCATGTGTATACCAGAAACTAAATTCATATCTGATAGCATCAGAGTCTGCGGCAATCAATTCATACATATTCACGACCAACAATGTGGCCCGAACATGACTCTTACCTGAATCACCGGATTTACCTTTTATGCTGAAACTGTGTCTTTTTCCGCTAGCGACTATGTGTATACATTTACAATTATCGAACTCAATGTGGAACAGTGAGCCCTGTCCCTTTTCTGATAATGTAATTTGAAGTGGGTGTGAACATCAGGCCTTCCAATAAAACAAAGAACTCTATAACGCGTCTTTCATTAAGCCATTTTTGGTTGCCTTCTGCCACCTCATGTTTTGCATTTAACTTTTATAAAACCTAGCGACTTAAAATTCAACCCACTCAATTTCTTTAGATGTTTAGTACGTTTGGAATAAGTTACATGTAAATTTCTATTTATATTTTCTTCCGGAAGTGGATGTTCAAATTAACAGTCGGTGGATATGACGTCATGTAATTTACCCTCCATTATATTTGCTTATTATGTGTCCTTCTCTTAGAACGGAGACCAAACATGTGTACAGATATCAAATTGCAAGTGACGCTTTACGTAAATGGCCTTTAACGTTAAAAACGTTGCGTTTTACGTAAACAAATTGGAAGGATAGTTTGCCTTCAAAACAATATTGTGAAAAACTGAAAAAGTAAAGTACTCTTTTTGACGTTTCCTTTTCAACTTGATCATTTATGGTTTTTAAGATGTCAATTTTGCCTATATATGCCGATTTTTTTTCTCAAAATATTATATCAGAAGGAACTCGGGTTGCTCAATGAAATGATAAATGTCCGTTGTAATGTTGTGCGATACCACTAATAAACACGTTAATTCTTATATAAATAAAGTTTCAAATTGTGAAGTTTCGCTGATTTAAAATCGTAATTAGACATTTTAGAAGACTCATATCGGCCGATTTGGGGGCATTTTTTTGAGCATTCAGTGGCAACTTTCGTGAGGTCATTGCTAATTACGCACTATTGCCAAGACGACGGAACAATAAAAGGAACCATAGTGTAACAGGTGGATCATCATCATCATCATCATCTTCGATAATGGCAAGCAGTCCTTTTGGACTATAATGGCCATGCGTGGGAGTTAGTAAAGTGAATGATTATCAAGCCTCCCAAGCTACTCAATCCGTCCAGGAGGACATTGACAATGTGATACAAAATAGTGCTAAAACCTACTCAAGCCCTTAAAGCCTATACATTGCATAATCTATGTACATGGTGAAGAAACAAGGGAGTTAGTACTGTTAAAAGATAAAAGCATATATGTACTGTCTAGGGGATGTGTGGTAACCCAGTCAGTCCTGACTTAAACACAGCGTTTGAGTCAGTACTGACTAAGTGCACCGGCAGTGAGTTCAATTCAACTATTGTCCTAGGGAAAAATGAGTACTTTATGTAGTCAACTGATGAGTGTGGTATATGATATGCTAGATTGCTAGTTGATGGTGATGTTTGGATGTTCTTAATAGTGGTTCCATATATTGTGAAGGTATTATGTCAACAAGCCCATAATGTATTTTATGGAAGAGGCTAAGACGGATGTTCTGTCGTCTGCGCTCTAAGGACTCCCATTGTAATTGCAGTAGTAATTGTGTTACAATACCCGGCGACTTTGAATAGTTGTTGGTAACAAACCTAGCGGCCCTCTTTTGTACATTTTCTAATTTCTGCTTGTCATTTAATTGATAAGGGTCCCAGACAGAAGCACAGTATTCCAAGGAAGGTCTGACTATTGATTTGTAGGCTGCTGCTTTAGTTTCAGGTTTGGCAGAATGTAGATTTCGTTTTAAGAACCCAAGATTTTGATTGGCCTTGTTGGTTTTTTTGCTAATGTGTTGAGACCAAGACAGATTAGATGAAAGTTTCTCACCGAGATAGGCAGCTTGTTTGACCTCAGACAAGGGTTGGTTGTGTAGAAAGTAGTCAGTGATGACCGGTTTAGATCTAGGTGGCGTAATGTGCATGATGTGGCATTTGTCTGCGTTGAAGGCCATCCTCTACTTCCTCTCCCACCCTGCCAGTCTGTCCAAATCTGGGTCTATGAGTCCACAGCTGAGCGTATTACTCTATAGATGATACAGTCATCAGCAAACAGTCTCACATCCGAACGAACACTGGCAGGGAGGTCATTTATGTAGAGCAGAAATAGAAGAGGCCCTAAAACGAAACCCTGGGGGACGCCAGAATCAACTGTGGCTACAGACGACATAGCACCATCAACAACTACTTTCTGCGTTCTATTACTGAGAAAGGCTTTTATCCAGTGATGAGAATTGCCTCTGATACCATAAAATTTAAGCTTGTGGAGCAGTCTTCTATGGTCCGCTACATCAAAAGCTTTACTAAAATCCATTATAGCGACATCAACCTGGCCTTCCTTTACAGACTTGACAAGATCATGAACAAAGCCCACAAGTTGGGTCTCACATGATCTACGTGCTTGAAAGCCATGCTGATTGTCAACTATAATATCATTTGCATCCAGATGATCAAGGGTGTTACTAACTACAATGTGTTTATGTATTTTGCATGCAATGCATGTTTGTGACACTGGCCTATAGTTGCTAGGTTTGAACTTCTCCCCCTTTTTAAAGACAGGGGTGACATTTCCCTGATTCCAATCAGATGGTACGAGTCCGGACTGTAAGGACTTATTGAAAATGAGAGTGAAAATTGATGCTATTTCATCAGCACACTCTTTTTATGGCATCTTGGCCAGCTGCTTTATGGGGATTTGGGGATTTAGTCCTTTAAGTAGTTTAGAGACGCTATTTTCAGGGTAAGGACTGTTTCCAAAGTCTGGGAGTACAGAATCATCTGGTTTAGTAAAAACAAAGGAAAACTGATGGTTTAATATATTTGCCTTATCACGAGAACTGGACTTTAGTATGCCATCTTCTCTAAGGGGTGCAACACCACTGGAGTCTTTCTTAAGGCTTTTAATGGAACTCTTTTTTGGTAGCTCTATGTTTTTGTTCAGTAGGATCACATACAATGTTGTTAATGTAATTCCAGTAGGTTTTTCATGTTTTCTTTTGTATAAGTGCTTTCAGTTTCTTAAGTTTGTCAAGGTACTTTCCTTTTGACGTTTTGAAATTGACATACAGTCTATCCCTTTTTTATACAACTTTTTTTATTTCAGTGTTTATCCAAGCCAAGTGGTGTTTCCCATTTACATTTTTAGATGGTACATAATTATCTGTCAAACTCTCAAGTTTAGATGTGAAGTTATCCCAGAAATCAAGTTTAATCAAAATTAGTAAAAAGGAGTACTATATTTGACGAATAAGGTATCGACCCTCCCTAAAGAGACTTATTTGCACATTTTAGGCAAATAATAATAATAATATTAATTTAACTCAAAAATCCATTAAGAGTGTGTACTTTGGAAGATACAAAAATAGAGAAAAGTGGAAACTTCACAGGTCGCTCAAAACGACAAAAACGAAAATGTTGCAGGCTCGGTTTGATTGAGCCTGTTTATGGACGGTAGTAGAAATGCATGCTACCGTCCACGCCCTCTAGCCCCGGGTTGAGCAGAACTCAACATTTACACATGCTTAAAAGTGCAATTTAGAGAAATCCGCAGATGTATTTAAACGGCGGTGAACATAGAACCTTTAATGATACACGTGTTGAGGCGTGTAATTCCACGAAGAGCGGCGTTTGGTCCCCAGATAAAGTAATGGGTTTGGCCCAAACGAGAAAACAATGTGCAGAACTAAACAAACTGGAATTTAGGAAGGGGATCTGAGGTTATGGAGCCTGCGTATCACAGGAACTGTCAAAAGACAAAATTAAAAAGCAGGCACCATATCGAAGGGGTGATTATACAATACCTATGAATGCGGGAGTATTGGAACCACCCAGGCCGAAATGGTCATATTGAGAAACGAAACAGTACCAATAACACGACATAAAAGTCGTGCTGAACGATCTGAGAAGATCGAAATATAACAGCCCTGATTGAATGTACGGGGAGACTTTTTACGGCCGCCATACTGCACAAACAACGCTGCTGTGATAATAAAATAGAGAAAAGTCGTTCAAACTTGTTGATATAAGATTTTTGCAAAATATTCATATAAACAACCAAAAATACCGTCTTCTTGGGTATTCCGAATCAGTCCTAAATGAGAGTCACTCTAGACGTTTTATAACTGATGACAAAAAATACTCAATCAAAAACTTGAAAAAAAATACGTTTGTAAATTTTAAGCATCTCTGCATATCAAACATCCACAGGTTATAACATTTTTAAATATTTTTAATAATAAACACTGTATAACTATATCGTATATATTGACTCAAGATGCTAGTTTTTGTCGAGAAATCACGGAGATATTTTCTTCAGGGGATGCTGACTTTATTGTTCGATGATGTATACAGACAAATAATACAACATACTTTATAAAACATTGTTTTCATTAATCTAAAGTCATAAAATATGGGACAATTCGAATCACCTCGCTTTTATCTGATCTATTATGTACCATTTTTTTTCTAACAAATATGCCTCATTTCTATCTCATAACGCATAAATATTTGCCATCATCCCATTCAATTGAATATGTCTTGAATTCATATCAATAGTCAGTCTGAATCATTTAACATGCTACTATGTGTTACACTGAACGGCGATTTGTTGTAGCAATAAATATATACAGCGTTGATTATGGCCTATTTCATCATTTTGTGTTATCTGAACGAATATAAAGTTTTCTTACCATTCTGAATTCCATTTCACTAAACTGGTATCAATAGGCAGACATCTGCTGGCATAAATGGGTAATGGCAATAGTGATTCGGAATACCCTGGAATAACTCGGTTTTACAGAATCATATAAACATTTTACGCCAAACTTCGTGAAAATGAACAGATGGAAAATATCACCCAGATGATGGAAGAGAAATGTCACAAATATTATAAGGTCTATGTTTAAAATGCTATATGTATTTATGAAGTACTAAGTATTGCATGCTGTATCGTTTTTCTTTTATGCTAGAAACAATATAAAAAACTGATTGGTATATAACTGATAAAACTATACGCTACTCGTAGACATAACAGTATTGATTATACACGGATTAATCCAAAAAATGTTATTATAAACAATGTATTTCAACAAGCTCTGTTCTTTAAACAAGTATTCTAGCACGGTCCGGAACAGTTCCTATATCAACATGTAGGACATGGCCAATTTATTTCAAAACGGTAACAAAAATTTTCCCACTACGATAAACTTTTCCTGTTTTCCTGTTTATGTCAAATATACGAGCTATTTCATTGTGAAAAGGGAGTCGAAACTCGCAGTTCTTCATGTCTAATTCAGCAGTGATGCCATTAGATATCACGCAAAAAAATATGACGTCGTGTATAATTTAAGACCATAGCACTGCAGCAAATCACAAAACCTGCATTTTCTGCTCCTGATAATTTACTCAAATGGTTAGCGATATCAGAATTTAAATTCACCACATATTCCAGCAGCTAGTGTAAAACTTTCCTTGGTCAGAATCTAAATAATACTGAATTTCAATATTTCATCACTGAATAAAGAGTTCGGGTAAGAATATTTAATATACCAAAATGATATGAAAAAGTATTTGTCATGTTTGCTAAACAGATGTTTAGCTTAAACGATTTCATAACGTCAAAGTGAAAACTTATGGAATAATGAGTTTTACAAAATAGGTTAAATAACAAAGTGATATTAGACACAGGGTAAAATGAAAAATTGTAAACAGGACTGATTTAGTTGAAAGAATATAATGCTGACTGCATGATTGTACATCACTTACCTTTTATACATAGTATTTTCAAACTGATATACATTCGTCGATATTTCACATATTTTGTTCTGAAAATAGATACAGGTAAGTTTTAACTGACGGAATTAATTGAGAACTGACAGTCTGTATTTATCATATTTTTAGCTACAATACTTTTTGCTCAATAAATAAATACATTACGGCGTACATTTGTCCTACAATTGAACCGTCCGGTTATGATGTGATATTAAAATTGACTACCGTGGCCCTTGGGATATATCTTCGAGTTGATCTCATTATGTCCGCCACACGAAATGTTTTCCGTTGGTCTGTTCCTCTCAGTGTGTGTGTGTCTGTCTGTATGTAACAAGATATGTCCGCGCAACTGAAGGATTTACACCAAACTTCACAAAAGCGATCATAAATAAGTTTAGTTGTAGATATCGTAGGCATTTCTGGCTCGATGATTTTCGGAGTTAATGCCCTTGATTGATCAAACTTTATTATGTTTTGACAACATCTCTTATATTATTTGTTTGACCATCAAATCGTAAGGGAATGACCGTTCTAAGGTCTCATTATGCATATTGCCGGCATGTTCCGATTCAGTTATTTTCCGTGGATAAATGACTATTGATGCATCTAATTTTATGATGTTTTTATGCTTTTCTTACGTTAGCATGTGGATTTCAGCTTAACTCTACAGAATAAAATCAATACTAAGACTTGTTAAACATATTATCATGTTGAAGTTCAATTACTGTTAGCAATGTTAAGACCATATATTAACCTTATTTTAACTTGTCCGGGCAACTGCTCGGATGAATTACGCAACTCTTCATAAAAGAGATTATTTCCAAGCGAAATTGTGAATATCATGGACATGTTCCAGTTCGATGTTTTATAGAAGAGTTAGGGCCCTTGTACATCAAAATTTATGATGGTCTGGTCATTTTATCACATAACATACTGGATTTCCAATAAACCTCACAAAAGTAGTCAGGGTCAAGATTTATTAAGCGTATTATTTGCATGTTTTATTTCAGTGATTTTCAAGGGAGTTATGGCCTTTTATTTCTCAAATATCATGATGTTTGGCAACTACTCTTACAGCATTTGGCAAGTCAAGTTGTGTATATCGTTAGAATTGTATGGTCCAATGTTGTTTTTCCTTAAGTACTTGGCCGTTCCGAATCCTGCATTACAAATTATTTAAGATACCAGAACATCACATTATTTCTTATGTTCATGCAGAAACTAGAAACTAGTACATTACTACCATATTTTACAAGAAAATGCTATTAATGTTGTCATGGCAACAGAAAGTCCAAAGCATATATACACCTTGAGAATACAGAAGTGTATAGATAAAAAGACAGCTATGAAAGGGAAAATACACGGTGAAGTTATTTTGCAGTAAATTCATTTTAGACTGTTTCCACATATTCAAATGCATGATGTTTAGTAAATAATATTCGCATATATGGCAAGCCAATTGTCCAATAATTACGTGAACCCCAGTTCACGGTCGAAAAACTAGGATTAACGATCGATAAACTAGATTTTTCGAACGTAAAACTAGGTTTTTCAAATACTAACCTATATTTGCGAATGAAAACATCAGATACCGGGCGTAAACCATAGTTCACGGTCGTGAACCCAGGTATACGTTCGATAAACTAGGTTTCTCGATTGAACTAAGAATTTCGGTCGTTATCCTATGTTTACGACCGTAAACTTGGGTTTACGAACGTGAACCTAGGTTCACGAGCGTGAACTATGGTTTACGACGTTATCCAATTTTCGCTCGAAAAATAGTTAGCATTAAAAAACTTGGTTATCGAACGAAACCAGTTCACCTCGTAAACCCAAGTTCACGTTCGTAAACATGGTTCACGCTCGAAAATTAGATGCAGGTCCGTAAGCTATGGTTCACGGTCGTAAACATATGTTCACGTCCGTAAACATAGGTTCATGGCCGTAAACCCATGTTCACGCCCGAAATTCATTGTTGATTCTATAATCCTAATATATCGACCGTAAACCATGGTTTACTATGGTTTACGTTTGATAAACTAGGTTTCTCGATTGAACTATGAGTTTCGGTCGTTATCCTATGTTTACGATCGTTATCCTATGTTTACGCTCGTAAACCCCGGTTCACGCCCGTAAACCATAGTTTACGAACGTGAACCTATGTTTACGACCGTGAACTGGGGTTTACAATCTTGAACCTACTTTTACGAGCGTGAACTATGGTTCACGGCGTTATCTTATGTTTTCGCTCGAAAATATAGGTTAGTATTGGAAAAACCTAGTTTTACGTTCGAAAAACCTAGTTAATCCTAGTTTTTCGACCGTGAACTGGGGTTCACGTAATTATTGGACAATTGGCATGCCATATAGTTACAAATCGATAAACACGGTTTTACAAAGGTAAAACTTTAGTTTATGGCCGTAAACCTAGGTTCACGCTCGTAAATATAGGTTCACGACCGTAAACATAGGTTTACGGCCGAAATTTATTGTTGATTTCATAATTCTAGTACATCAATCGTAAACCATAGTTCACGGTCGATAAACTAGGTTTCTCGTTTGAACTATGAATTTCGGTCGGTATAATATATTTACGAGCGTATACTTGGGTTTACGAACGTGAACCTACGTTTACGAGCGTGAACTATGGTTTACGATGTTATCCTATGTTTCCGCTCGAAAAAATAGGTTACTATTTGAAAAACCTGGTTTTACGTTTGAAAAACCTGGTTTATCGAAGTAAACCTAAGTTCACGCTCCTAAACCCAAGTTCACGTTCGTAAACATAGGTTCACGCTCGAAAATATAGGTTCAGGTCCGTAAACTATGGTTCACAGTCGTAAACATATGTTCACGTCCGTAAACATAGGTTCATGGCCGTAAACCCATGTTCACGCCCAGAATTCATTGTTGATTCTATAATCCTAATATATCGACCGTAAACCATGGTTTACGTTTGATAAACTAGGTTTCAAGATTGAACTATGAGTTTCGGTCGTTATCCTATGTTTACGATCGTTATCCTATGTTTACGCTCGTAAACCCCGGTTCGCGCTCGTAAACCATAATTTACGAACGTGAACCTATGTTTACGACCGTAAACTGGGGTTTACAATCGTGAACCTACATTTACGAGCGTGAACTATGGTTCACGGCGTTATCCTATGTTTTCGCTCGAAAATATAGGTTAGTATTCGAAATACCTAGTTTTACGTTCGAAAATCCTAGTTTATCGATCGTTAATCCTAGTTTTTCGACCGTGAACTAGGGTTCACGTAATTATTGGACAATTGGCTTGCCATACGCATAAATGATAAGAAAAATACACGCCATGCATGACAAAGTCATGCTACTTTTATGACGTTCTTTACCATTTTGCATCTCTAAATTCCTTCGGTGGTTCACATGAAAGCATTATAAGCTTTGAAATAGTGAAGATAAGTTTTCATACTTGTAACTTAGGTAAAAGTATGTTCTTCAAGAATATGTTAAGATCTCAACTTCAATATTTTGTCACCAATTCAGGGTTTCTCAGGAAATGGCCGATAAACGATGCATATCAATATCGGCGGACTTTTTGCTTATTTTTGAGCAGCATACCTATTATCATGGATGGAAGCTCGATGTTTCGCCTACTCCGACGGCCTGGACATTGTTTATAGCAAAGATTAAAACAAAGTTGTGACGTAATCCTTTGTTATTAACTGTCCATTATATAGGTTATTGTATCTATGCCGCTCTATACACAGGATTATTTTAGTATACCTGTCCATTATTAACCTGTAACTGTCCATTCTTAAAATAATGGATTCTTTAAGAATGGATAGTTACAGTTAATAATGGACAGGTATTTGTACAGTGCGATGCGAACACGATAAATTGCATTTGACACTAGAAATAAAAGTCTTAAGCACTAAATACGTTCAAAATCTTAATTAACATACTTTTTGCATTTTGAATTGCTGTAAAGAGAAAAAAAAAACAACTGTTAGCTAGCATTCCAACATAAAAGATAAAAACCAATATATCTTTAACCTCAATATTGAAGATTTCCTCATTTTTGAAAGTCAAAAACAATGCGCATATTAACGTTCTTTCCTGTGATAGGAAATGTAGGGAAAAACGAAAAAGCTTACACATTAGCACAAGCTCAATTTTACTGTATGAAAAAAAAGAACAGTGACAGCTATATAACTTTACTTCAATCAATACTATCCATTGTTAATAATCAAATGTTGTGTTACCTTACACATATTAAATCTTCATTGCATACCTTGCATATGATTCGGTTTACTAACCGTCTTAATCAAAGATCTATCTAATACGTTCATGAATACATGAAATAGATCAAAATTATATAAACCAGTTTCTCATGCCGCCATTAAAACAAATGCGCCGACGCTGACAAGTACAATAGCCTTCCTTCTACGAATGGTTGAGGTAAAGAGGACTTTAAAACAAAGATATTATTTTTGTCAATATCATATGCGTCATTTTAAGCTTTACCTGGAAAACCACAGTGCTGTACTAAAAGTGTCGTTCAAGAATATGCAAAACATATGCGTTCAAGTGTTCATTTTGAAAGATCCTCCGTTGCAATAAAAATTATGACACTGTATGACATCAAAACTTAATTTTAAGAGACAGGCTATCACTTTCGATATTCAACTCTCTTGAACCATTTTGATCTTTGGTAGCAGACACGTTTGGAGATTCAAGTTTTGGTATCTTCTGATTTGATGAACCTGGCTGACACTGGAGAATGTCACTCATGACAGAGAGTTGTTCGTCACTAGTACGTTTATATCCGCGCACTGCATTAGATCGGTGGCCCGTCTTTTCAGATATTACCTGCTCCTCTACACTGGCTGTGTAGAGGCGTGTGGCAGCGGTTGCCCGCAGCGAATGATTAGTGAAATATCCTTTGAATCCAGCACTTTCACAAAGTCGGCGCACTGTTTGTTGCAACAGATGAACTCCAATGGGACAATCGCTGTACCAGCAGTCTTGTTGAGGATGTTTTAAGGGTCGCAAATAAAGCGCTTCGCAGCTTCCTTTCCTTGGTCTGAAATGTAGACAAAATAATTATAAAGTACACAAGCCAAATCGATGAATTGGTATCCCCCGCCAAATGGATTTATGGTGAGGAATTGCGAAGAAATATATCCGGCAAAAAGTTACGGATGTCTCTAAGAAGCAAATAATTTCATTACATTTGCACTTAAAGGAAGAGCACAATCAAGTAAGAACATGGAACGTGGGTGGTGATAGGGTTGGGAGTAGTGCTGGGAATGGCGTATGGGAGTTACAACCTAACATATTGATAAATATTCATGGTAGGTGTGAACGAAACTTCACAAGATGATAATGAATAATGATGGAAAATAAGAGAAAAAGTTCGGTGGGGGAGGAGGGAATAATATGGATTGTGGGGGTGACTGGGTGGAGTAGCAAGGTGGGAGGGCTGGGTACAACTGTGTTCATAAATTTTCATGAACGCTTTAAGAAAAAAAAAAGAGAAAAACAAAAGCTCTCTGTCAGACAGTGCACTCCACTATTCGGGGATTTGACAGTAAAATGAATATAATGTTTCAATAAGAGACCTCTACTTTAAAAGGAAGATAGACCAAGGGGCATAATTCTATCAATAACACAAATCAGAGTTATTGGGATTGTTACCACACATGCAGATGATGATAGAAAAGATATAATAGGACTTTCAAGACATTATCCTATATAGTACCATAGTTATGTCCAGAGAACGAAGTTTGTTAAAAAATAAGTATAGAAGGGGCTTAATTTGGTCAAAAATACAAATCAGAGTTATGGGGATTGTTACCACACAAGCAGATGATGATGATAAAGATACATTTTAAGTTTCAAGTCTTTATCTTATATTGAATTAAAGTTATATCAAGAAAACGAAGATTGCAAAACAAAACTTTAAGTACACAAGGGCATAATTCTGTCAAAAATACAATTAGAGTTATGGGGTTTGTAAGCACACATGCAGATGATGATTATAAAGAAATGCTTTTAATTTGAAATCATTATCTTTTAAAGTACCAAATATATGTTTATAAACGAAGCTGTCAAAAAAAAAATTTGCATGAAAATAATTCCAAGTATAACAACTTTGTGACCTTGACCTTTTGTATAATATGCTCATTCCTTGCACATACTTTGTTTGTATACTGAACAATGTTTATGTGAACTTACAGTAAGATAAAAGCAATTACAACAAAGATATGACAGAAAAACAAAGGTTGCCGAAAAACTTTAACCTTAGAAATAAGCTAAGTGTAAAACCTAGGTGATATTGACCTTGGGTATGATGGGCCCAGCCCCTGTACATACTTTGTTCGTATGCTGGACAATGTTTATGTGAACTTACAGTAAGATATAAGCTATAGTAACAAAGATATGACAGAAAAACAAAGGTTGCTGAAAAATTTTAACCAAGAAAGGTCACGCCGACGCCGACGCCGCCGGGGCGAGTAAAATAGCTCCCCCCTCTATTTTCGAATAGTGGAGTTAAAAATGAATAAAAAAATGGGGGATGCGAAGGGTGAGGGAAATGACCAGGACGATGGGGGTGACAGGGCGTGGATACACAATTTCACATGCTGATAATATAATAAAGTTCATTGAAATAAAAGCAAATATGAAGTTTGATAACATTGTGTGTGCACTAGCACATTCTGGTGATTAAAATTCAGTTTAAATTTCATAGTTCTAGGTCAAATATGTCACAGTAAATAAGCAGAAATTGCCATATATTTATATACATTATTTAGTTAACACTAGAATCTACTAAGGGGCATAACTCTGGTATTACTTTGGCAATCTGACTGAAACTTGACATGCCGCACTTCCCTGTAGAGGTGAATATGAATATGAAGTTTAATGTAAATATTCCAAACCACTTCTGAGATATATTTCCGGACGGACGGACGGAAAGACGGGCGAAAGGAAGGATGGATAGACGGACGCCAAAATTATATCCCCCGCCCTCGGCGGGGCTGACAAAATAAAGTTTGGGTATAGATACTGTCGTATGACTTCATGTTTACTTTTTAAGACATCCTGTCTCATTGTTCTCATTTAAATACATATTATCTTTTTACAATTTTGTTTTAATATCTGCCGATACTTCGGTAAGTATTGTTTGATCGGCAGCAAAATGGTTTATATGTAAACTTAAAAACATTAACTTTTATCTCTCTTTTTTGTATCTCAAAATATTTCTGCAATTGATTTTCATATTACGATGGGAACGTTTCGTTCTTTTTTTAATTGCGTCTGTGTTTCCATTTCAAAGTTTGTTTCGGTTTAGCGCCGTTTTAGAAGTATTTCAGTCTTATAACGGAGGGCAGTTGTTTTCCTAACCAGTGTCCTGGATTCTGTACCAGTACCAGGCTGTTCCCCACCGTCAACATCTCAAAATACGATTCCGAGATAGAGGACAAAACGACTCTGCACAATGTTATACTAAGTTACAGGAAAGTATGTTTAAAAACAGACTGTATGTAAGAAGCATGCTCGACATTCGAATATTGTCAGAAGCAGAAAATATACCAAATGTAAGATCAGAGTTTTATTCAAAAGGGACTAATTGCCCAATGCTGTGAGAGTATGGACTTGATGCATCACTAGTTTTATAACCCTGAAGACAAGTTTCAATTAATATCTGCATTAGTTTTGAAGTAAATTGAATGTAAAATTGTAACCTAAAGGATTTTCTAATTGAAGGAAGACATAATTTACATCTCAAGAGTTATGGGACTTGACCCGGTGAGGTTGGTAATTGATTTAGAAAAAGAAAAAAATAACTTTCAAATCTATATGCCTTTTAGTAATTGCTGTATGTACTTGCACGCAAAATTTTAACCAGGATTTTCTATGTGCAAAGGGGGTCATAAATTGGCCAAATGCAGGTCAGAGTCATGGGACTTGATGCTATCAACTAGTTTAATAAACCCGAAAGCACATGTGAAGTTTCAATTCAATATCTGCATTAGTTTTGGAGATAGTAACTTGCATGTAAAACTTAAACCGGGATTTTCTAAGTCCAAAAGGGGGCATAATTTGCTCAAAACACATGACAGTGTTTTAGAGTTATGGAACTTGACCCAGGGAGGTTGGTACTTGACGCTGAAAGAGAAAAAAATAAGTTTCAAAGCTATATGCCTTTAAACGACAGCTATATATACTTGCACGCAAAACTTTAATCAGGCTGTGACGCCGACGCCGATGCCGACACCAGGGTGAATATAATAGCTAAACTATTCTTCGAATAGTCGAGCTTAAAAAGTGTAAAACCAAAGGTTTAACTCAGTATCACGGGATCCGTAGATCTGGGCTCTTCTTATTGGACTATGCGGCGGAGCCCGAATTCAACGTGTTGTTCGACGTATTTTAAATTGAAATGGCTGTCATTATAGTTTTACTTATGCAATTTATTTAAAACTAATTCTGAGTTGTTCCGTCAGGGCCATTGTTGTCTCACCCCTTTGCTCTTTGATTGTAGGACGATAGAGTGATAATACGATGCGAAGACGCAAAGATACTCAGTCTATGCGACATCACGATAATAGACTGTGAAAACGCAAAGTCACGTGGCGACACTTCACAACGTGTTTTCACGTTTTCACTCCGTAGTATTGCACTATCATCCGACCGATTCATGATGTTAATATTGCATCTTCGCAACGTAATGTCACCCATAGGTAGAGAAGTGATGTGAAAGTTATAGATTATATGATTCTTTCTTTAGTGTAGGTTGAAATTTCTGACCTCGAAGGTAACTGTTTAGGCTGTGACGGATCTCCGCCTAGTTACCGAGAAAACAGTTACCCGAGAGCCGTAAATCCCCATCTGCAGCTACAGTTAGTGACAGAATCTTTGTCTTGCATACCATTTTCAAGAAATTATAATAAAAATAGAATTAAATGAAAGGTTTTCTTTTTAGAACCATTTCTTATAGCTTAGCTCAGTAGGTAGAGCGTCGGTCTACGGATCGCGGGGTCGCGAGATTGATCCTCGGGCGGGGCGTGTGTTCTCCGTGACTATTTGATAAACGACATTGTGTCTGAAATCATTAGTCCTCCACCTCTGATTCATGTGGGGAAGTTGGCAGTCACTTGCGGAGAACAGGTTTGTACTGGTACAGAATCCAGGAACACTGGTTAGGTTAACTGCCCACCGTTATATAACTGAAATACTGTTGAAAAATGGCGTTAAATCCAAAACAAACAAACAAAAATTCTTATAGCAGCGTATTTAAACAAAACGCGGAACCAACAGGAAAGACGTCATGACGTTTCAAAGACAAATAAGAATATTTAGTTCCGGTTTTGTTTTACAAGTTTCAGCGTAGAATTATAAAGTTTTGATAAGATAACGTATTCTTAAAGAAAATACACTATCAGGAACAAGGAAGAACTTTCAAGGTATTGGATTTTTATTTCCTTTTTTGGAAAAAAAAATATAAATTACTACATGTATGTAGTTCGTAATGAGCCATTTACAGCATGAGAGTTAGCACCGTTAAAAATACCGGAAATTCCCGTCTTGTATGCAAGGAAGTCTTTGCCCCATTTCAACGCACCGCACATCTAGCACTGTCGACTTTACCAATCTTTCGATTGAAAGGACAGAAAAAACGAAATTTACTTTCTTATAATCTGAAACTTTAAGGTCTCTAAATATTGCTACCAGTTTTTAATAAAAGAAAATTGTTGAAAATATTAATTTTCAAGATTTCCAAAATAAAATACAGCATAAAGTGTGCCGTTTTCACGTGACAACTTACATGATATTGAAACAAGAGCATCCCTGCGGTACCATCGCTCGTCTGTAAGTGCTGAACAATGTACAAGAAAAGAGTTGTGGTTCTTGGCATTCTTATTCCTTTTAATTGGTGACATAAAATGTATGAAGTTTCAAAGCAAGTATAATAAATGAAAAGAGAACTTAAACAAAACACGAGCAAAAACCACTGATTTTCTGAGTTAAGGTATTAGGCCCAATTAATGGTGTACCTCCCTTTTGAAGACTATTCAATTCCTACTACAAGCCTACTTTAAGTGCAATTTTCAGGAGGGGGGCGCTGTTTAAAATAAATTTACTTCTGAAACAGAATGGGTAGAGTTAGACATCTTTAAAAATACTGAGTTACATGCGGTAAAAGTTCTCTATTTTGTCTTCATTCTTTAGATTACGTAATGTAGAAGAAATGTAGGTGAGCAAACTTCAAAACAGACCCGCACGATTCCACCTTAATTTTTCAATGTTGGACCTAGATTTCTGTCTTATTAAATCCGTTTACTTGAGACACCCTAGAAAAATTGATATTGATAGCATTATTTTAGGTTTTATAATTGTTTACCAATATTTTGATGTTTCTTTTATAAAGAAAATAATGTTATAGTGAATTATCTGCAAACCTTTTGGATGATGGTCATCACTTTGAAATTTGTCTCTACTTGAGCATAAGGAAATACCATAAATTATACAAAATTTATGATAACGGCACGGTAAATGTTAAAAAAAAATGCAGCATCATGTGGAGCTCGGTCAACTGTAAGAATATACCAAGGAAATGTCATTTTAGACATTACTTATAAGGATCTTACATGCCTGCCTGTGTAAGACGGGGTTTTCCCTACCCAAGTGACAGTTCGGAATGGAAAACCGAGCGTTAGCGAGTTTCTTTTTATCCATGCTGTCCCGAGGGTAGGGAAAACAACTGTCTTACATAGGCAGACATGTTAAATCATTTTTCTTGCCTATCATGTTCAAAATAGATCGTGGAGACAAATAGGTTTTTGGTATTTCCTGACATTATTTATAAAGTTTATGACGTCACAATGGTACCAATACTATGTGACGTCACCTTAGTGCCTATTTTAGACTAGGTTTTTCCCTAGGGAAAGACAGAAATATCTATCCCCGGCGCGTGCTCGGATAAATGTATACTTTCCCCGCTAGGTAGGCAAGAAATTAATGGTCTGACACCTTAAAAAGGCAGATAATTCAGACAAAAAGCAAGACAGAGTTGCGGTTCTTGACGTACTAACCTATTAAGAAAAAGCAAGTGTACAGAGCTATAGCTCCAGTGGAAGTTAAGAAAAGCGAAAATCAATTTTTCTAAGCACAGGAAGGATCATATTTCAGACAAATACGTATCAGACTTATAGCTCTTAGCCCACAACCACACATAATGATGATAATGTTGAAGCTAGTTTAAAATTTGTAGTACTCAATTAAAGTGAATCTAAACAATATTTTTAACAAATTAATACCGTGCACCCATCTGGTATGAACACTAGCGTATAGTATTGTTTATTGTGTGAATACAGTTATTGGGTAATTTTAATAGAATTTATATACTAACACTTTCACAATATTCCTGCAGCTTAGAAATTATAACTGTATAGTATCATTTTTAATTTATGTTTTAACTTTAAAATATTATTGAAAATTTATGTAAAAGTTACGATTATATCTACACTAATTTAAAGCATTTTGATATTTTATTGCCGTTTTATTACCTCCCCTTATTGTTGCTTCAAGGTCCCCTTTTCCGCTGTTTGACTGCAGTTTTTTCTTTAAATCGTAATTCTTTAGTTTTTAAGTTTTCATTGGTTCTAAATTAAATATGTGTGATTAATTCTTAAATTATTGTTAATTTATTATTAGAGGCTATAATTATAAATATTGATACTTCTCGCTTTTCCTTCACATGTATACTTCAAACTTTGTCATGTAGATATATGTATAAATGTTCAAAGCTGTAGCTGCTTTACCTTTTTTTTTCTTTGAGGGGGTTGGGGACGTACATAAACAAAATATTAAGCCAACACCGACACTAACGTTCAAGTGAGAATACCTCGTAGATTTTTTTTAAAAATCAGACGAGCTTAAATGAAGTTTTGATTTGTAAAATATAAACTACTAAGTAATTACTAGACATTTCGATCTCTATAGTGAGCGAGGGACTAAGCCCGTGCAAATGAATGAAACATTATGAAATATGTGAATGAAACAATGAAACGTTCCAGCAAAACTAAAGGCTCATATTGCCCTTTTGCATATTATGGCTGCATGAAATATATTAATTTCCTGTTTAATCCTATTTTCAATAACTGTTTTCTTATATATGTGTCAAAGGTTTGAATATTTATTTACTGTGTATAAAGTTTTATTGAACATATCACTTTTAATTGCCTCCCTTTACACCTTTAACTTTATAAGTTCATGTGCAAGTAGTGCTAAGCATTTAAAATGCATAAAGATCGATTTGCTTTATCTACTGTCAATCATTTTACGTGTCATATATTCATTCTACGCCAAACTTGATGGAACTGAACATTTTGAAACCTTGCACACAAACTGATGGCGAGTAGTTTAAAGCTCCCTTAATGCATTTGTTTAAAAGGTGGCTACCACATTTTCTCTTATGAGTATGAAATATATTAATTTATTTAATGCTCTTCAGTGATATTTTCACTTTTTACTCGTAAGGAACTACATATCTCAGTGCGAAATGATATTATTATTATTAATATACCAGATTTATATAGCGCCCTTTTCATGATCAATTTCACGTTCAATATGCGTCATAAAAGACAAACAATTCCTGGTAAAAATATTTTTAAAGGAAAGGTATAGATATATAAAGAGAATAAATGGAACTTAAATACGTTCTATCATAATAAAAGAAACGTAACAAAAGTGTTTAGCTTTTTGTACAAACACATCCTTACGTCAGGACGTTATGATGTCTTGATGCAATACACGTGTCGTTGCACGTACAAACTGAATACAATTTGGTTCAAAACATTAAAAATGCACAAAATAAATGTAAAATTTGTTTATCTTGTTGTAAGATCGAAATATATTTCACTCTTGAACACCATAATTTACATTTTCACGAGAGTTACGAACACAAAATATATTTATTTCTTGTTGAATCCTATTTCTGTAATTGTTTCTCTACTATTTGTCAAAGGCTTGAACTCTAATGAACATAATACACGTAGAAAGTTTAAATTTCATATGTTGCTTTTTAGCCCGCCAACATAGCTCAATAGGGATAACGCAAATCTACGGATCGCGGAATCGTATGTTCGAGCCCGGGGCGAGGCACATGTTCTCCGTGAATATTTGATAAAGGACATTGTTTTTGAAATCATTGGGGTTTTACCCTTTGATTGTTGGGAAGTTGGCAGTTTCTTGCAGAGAATATGTTTATTTATTTATTTTTTTTACTTTTGTGAAATAGAAATATCGTGGGGACAAGTTGATATGTCGTGAAGAGATAAATATTTCCTGAAAATGTTTTATTTTATATAGAAACGAGATATCTTATTGTGATCGAGATATAAGTCATGAAAAGAAGTTATTTCCTCCTAACCAGATCATATATTGTTTAAGAAATAATTTATAGCAAAAGAGTGCTTTATCACTATTTATATTTATGCACGGTGGGCGGTTATACGCCGGGCGTAATAATTGCACGAGGACGCAGCCCGAGTGAAATTATTTGTACGACGTATTACCGCCCGAGTGTATAAATAGTGTTAAAACACTCCTTTGCTATAAATTATTTCGATTCTAATATGTCCTTTATCTAAAACAGTAGATAAAATATAGAAGCGCTCTTTCTTGGTCGCAACAAAAACTGACGTCACCGCACGTTAACGTGACGTCATTCTAGCGTAATAGTGTTTTAACAGAGACAAGCATATTAGAATACTATATATCATGTGAGCGACATAAAAATACCGCAAACGTGACTCCTGTCTTAAAAGATTTGTTAAATGCTCAGCCAAACCTGTGTTTAATACTACCTCTGAACAGAGATCACTTGTTTTTACGACCTCTTTACATATTTTAACATTTACGATGTATTTCAAACTGTTTCTTTACCTCCCCCAAGGGTTGCTTTTATACACAGGTTTGACTGGTTTTTATTTATTGAACGTCTAAATTGGGACTAAGCACAGCTCCAGTCCATGAAAAAGTTTTGGCCTGACTTCTCAGTCCATAAACTTAGTGTCGCACATGAATTATTTGGTAGCCGTACATAAACTTACCTAAGACTTATGTATTTCTCGAAAAGCCTGACAGGACATCTAGAAATGTTGATCTTGTTTTCATAGGCACGGACAACTTTGCCGGTCATTTTTCTGTGCTGAATACCCCCACGGTTCGTTTTGGATACATCTTCTTCATACTCGAGGTAACGGTTACCTTGGAAATCAGTTTTACACAGATTTGACTAAACTCCCCAACTCGTAGACCCCGATGTTCCTGCCCAACTCTCAGTGCAAAGTGCAGACCAAGTTGGTACACTAAAGTGTCTAAATGTTGTTGAGGCGATGTAGAGCCCAAACTGCCCTTGTGCCACATTTCATCTTCCATACTTTCAGTGATAATTTCCGCCTTGTTAGCCTTCAGTCCAAGACCTTGTTTAGACAAAGATTTCATTTTGGCATCAAGGACACGTCTCATTCCCTCAAACGGAGGATCATCCATGACATTAATAAGTCTACCAGACTTCCTGAGATGGTGCTGAATTGCAATAATGATCTCGTACAAAGTGTTCGGCTTGTATTCACCTCCTGCCATATTTCTAACTTCAGCAATGAAGTATGAGAGTGCATCTCCAAGATCTTCACACGACATACTTAGTAAGTCTACACAAAAGTTATTTTCCTGTGCACCTAATCTTTTTCCCCCTTTGCATTTGCCATTTTTCAAACAAAGAAACGGCCCATTTTGTTTTATTTTCCGTCATTTTCGATAATCCTGATTCCACTAGATTCGTCAAATCTTTCTCTGCCAGTGGTGGAGCAAATCTCTCTGGCTGCGCCTCTTCTATAAGCTGAGTAGCCCTCAGTAACTCTTCATCAGAGAGATCCATGTCAGTAAAATTGTGATTGCTTCAATTAAAATCACCGAGATTGTTATCACACTCTTTCACAAGATCCAACACACCACTCAAAATATCTTCTGTATCATCAGAACTGATGTTATCGTTCATAAAGGTATTCTGTGTTAAAAACACATCTATGTCGTTGTCTGAATTCGCCATTTTACCGAACAGTTTTAGTCAAACTTTGCCACACCCATGCATGAAAAAGGCATGGATAAGTTCTCAATGTGTTGAATACATTGAGGCCAAGCTTTATATTATTCAACTCCAAAACAGATACGTTGTAATGTTACATGTAACATGTTTTTTTTAAATATATATATAAAGCTTGAAATGAAATAAAACGAATGCATAACATCTTAAAATTTAATTTTAGTGAAATTATGGACTTTTTATAATGTATAAGACATTATAAATAGTTCTCTTTTTAAATGTTATTATTTATATATATATATAAATCTTAATTTGCTACATTTTTATTACGTTTTATTGAAATCTTCATTCATTATTGCAAATATAATTTTGATCTTACGAAATACGAATTCGGTTAAATGAGATCTCACTTTATATTTTAAAAACTTATCTATTCCTAGCACAGAAATGTTAAAAGCGGTGTAACAAATAAGAATGCTCTAGAGACATATGTGGCTAAGTGGTTAAGGTCACTGTTTTCGAATATATTCTCCCTTGTGTGGGTTCGAAGTCCTGCTTTGTGTATAGAATTCTTCATGTGTAAAAGCCATTGCTTCACGATCAAAGGTGTAAAGTCGCCATATCACCTAAACTGTGTCGATTTGACTTTAAACCAAACCCAATCCAACTGAAATAGCTTTAACGAAGTAGTTGTTTATTTAAATGAATTTTAGATAAATATTTATTCACGAAATGCCGAACAATTGTCGTAATAGTACTCTATATAAAACGTTTTGATATAATCGAATGATGTAACAGTTAAAAGCTCATGATGCCTTTAGCTGTATTACTTCCGTAATGAACAAAATAGCCGCGCCATGAGAAAACCAACATAGTGGGTTTGCGACCAGCATGGATCCAGACCAGCCTGAGCATCCGCGCAGTCTGGTCATAATCCATGCTGTTCGCTAACAGCTTCTCTAATTCCAATAGGCTTTGATAGCGAACAGCATGGATCCTGACCAGACTGCGCGGATGCAAACCCACTATGTTGGTTTTCTCATGGCACAGCTCATATATTTGTTTCTTATCTAATCCTATTTCCTATAATACTTTCTCATACATCTGTCAAAGGTTTTAATATTGATAAACATAGTAGAAAGTTTTATTGAGTCCATTGTGTTTTATTACCTCCCTTTATTTTTCTAACTATAAAAGTTCACGTGTAGTATAAAAGTATGAAATTTTTCGCAATGTATTATATCAATTTGAACAGCTATTACATCTGTTTTAACTTAAAACTTAAAGCCTTTTATAATGGATCTTTTATTCACACGCTCTGGGTCGGTTACTAGGCATTAGACGTCTATGCAGTCCTTAAATTATTCCACATGACAACTACTTTGACGTGATACATATATTTCTTTTAAACACGGCCACGTTGATGTCACATCCTCTTACCATATCTAATCAAATAACCCCTAATAAATAGTGCTCATCTATAAAAATAAACAAATATTTCTTTACATTTCCCTCTGTCCAATAAGTGAATAAAAGAACCACCTGTCATTCAGGTGAATACACGCGCATACACGATGATCTTGACTTTTTCATGTGGACCGTGTTTTAAGTCAGAGAAAAGCCTCAAACTGTCCATTATGTGAGAGAATAGAAAGATCTCGGCTAAAGAGTTCGCCGATATGAGTATGCACCCTGCCTTTACAACACATTTTAAAAAGTAAAGACATAGCTTTTATTGAAACAAAATCTTTGCTAGAGATACCTTTATAGATACGCTATTTTTTATACCAGTACCATTATTAGGTATTTCTTCGTGGTCTGATTAAAATAGAATCGGCAAGCGCGATTCATGTTTATTTTGCCGATCCTAATCTGTAGTTCATTTCGCATGAAAAACGAAAAAAGTGTCTTTTCTTATATATACATTATAGTAACTTTCTATTGGTTAACAAAATGATGTTACAAATAGCACATATTTTGTTGCATTTACCATTAAAATCAGCTTCCTGGCCATTCTGTTCACACGACGGAATAGCTACGACGTTTCCCCTGACTATACGCGTGTCAAAACAGCGGCCCAAGATCACTAAGCAGCGCTTACGTAATATTCGCGCCTTTCCGTTTGCTGTTTATACGAAATGAATGACACAATTTTCAATGGAAGAAATAGGGCGAATGTAAATATTTAATATTCCAGCAAATAACCTACATACATGTGGAGCAAAATCTATCTCGGTTTAAGCTGGAAAAAAAAAAGAAAAACCACTCAGGTGCGTAGCACGGTCGTAATAAGTATGTAGTTAACATTTTCTCTAACACTGTTAAAACTAGTATGTCGTGTTAGAATCGAAATAACAAGTTCCCAAGTGTGTTTCATCGTAGAATAACCCGAGTTTTTCGTTCTTGTGCAGCCTTCGTGATATATACTTACGCCTAAGAACTCAAAACACGGGATATTCTACGATGAACCACACTTGGGAACTTATTATTTCTTAATGATCTTTAAGATATACAAAGACAATTCGGCCAATACAACAGTATAACACATGATTATTTGCTAAATTGATTCAAATAACTTGGACTTTACATTTAAATTTACATTTTATGATTTCAAGGGCAAAATAATATATTTGATGACATAATTACTATATAATATTCTACTATGTACATATTCATGAAACAATCCACTGCAGTAAATTTACATATTGTATCCCATATGGTCCAATTATTTTTGTTTCTTTTTGTATCTCTCTTAATTAGCATTGATTTGTTATTCAATATTCTTCCATTTTGCGCCTGTAACAGATTCGCCTTGCGGGCCTTGCTTTTACATTTACTCTGTCCTCATAAGTTGTGCGCCAATAAACAAGTTTAAACACCCCATTCGCCAATGGCCATCCCAAAGCGTTAACGTATAAGGCGTTTCTCCTTTTGACTTATTACTTCTTTCGTTTGTGTTAATGTTTACATGTACTCAATCACTGTGTACGTATCTACATTTTCAGATACTCAATTTGGAGTACCTTATGTGCGACTGCTTTCTTATCGTGGCCCTTTTTTGTTGGAATTATGTCCTTGTGTCCTTTTGCCCCATGCGGTTCTGGGACGATCTGTGTATGAAAAGAATTGGAATCACTGCCTTACCCTTGCATGATCGTAAGAAGCGACAAATAGGGTCTTAACACTTGGTTTTGCAGTAACTCTGTGATTCCAGCAGGTATGTACGAAAGACCCGTGGTGACATTTCAACTTCATTATTTCACGATTTCTGCTTCCTGATTTCACGATTTCCACTTCATGAATTCACGAATTCACGGTTTCTGCTTCCTGATTTCACGATTTCCACTTCATGAATTCACGATTTCACGAATTCACGATTTCATGAAAAAACTTCACGATTTCTTGATTTCACGATTTGATGATTTCACGATTTCTTGATTTCACGATTTCCACTTCATGAATTCACGATTTCACGATTTCTGCTTCCTGATTTCACGATTTTCACTTCTTGAATTCACGATTTCACGATTTCCACTTCATGAATTCACGATTTCACGAATTCACGATTCCACGAAAAAACTTCACGATTTCTTGATTTCACGACTTCCACTTCATGAATTCACGATTTCACGATTTCTGCTTCCTGAATTCATGATTTCCACTTCACGAATTCACAATTTCACGATTTCCACTTCATGAATTCACGATTTCCACTTCACGAATTCACGATTTCCACTTCACGAATTCACGATTTCACAATTTCAACTTCATCAATTCACGATTTCACCATTTTGAAATCGTGAATTCGTGAAGTGGAAATCGTGAATTCATGAAGTGGAAATCGTGAAATCGTGAATTCATGAAGTGGAAATCGTGAATTCAGGAAGCAGAAATCGTGAAATCGTGATTTCATGAAGTGGAAATTGTGAAATCGAGAATTCATGAAGTGGAAATCGTGAATTCATGAAGTGGAAATCGTGAAATCGTGAATTCATGAAGTGGAAATCGTGAATTCATGAAGTGGAAATCGTGAAATCGTGAATTCATGAAGTGGAAATCGTGAATTCAGGAAGCAGAAATCGTGAAATCGTGATTTCATGAAGTGGAAATTGTGAAATCGAGAATTCGTGAAGTGGAAATCGTGAATTCATGAAGTGGAAATCGTGAAATCGTGAATTCATGAAGTGGAAATCGTGAATTCAGGAAGCAGAAATCGTGAAATCGTGATTTCATGAAGTGGAAATTGTGAAATCGAGAATTCGTGAAGTGGAAATCGTGAATTCATGAAGTGGAAATCGTGAAATCGTGAATTCATGAAGTGGAAATCGTGAATTCAGGAAGCAGAAATCGTGAAATCGTGAATTCATGAAGTGGAAATCGTGAAATCAAGAAATCGTGAAATCATGAAATCGTGAAATCAAGAAAGCGTGAAGTTTTTACTTGAAATTGTGAATTCGTGAAATCGTCAATTCATGAAGTGGAAATCGTGAAATCAGGAAGCAGAAATCGTGAATTCATGAAGTGGAAATGTCACCATGGGTCTTTCGTAGGTATGCAAATTTTGATTCCATACCTCATGTTTTTATTTCGTTGTAAATGAGATGCGGAAACAAAATTTGTAGTCCTGTTTGGCGCCATATAACCTATACTGTGTTGGTGCGCCGTAAAACCGAAATAAATAGATAAATAAATAAATAAATTGTGTTTTTTTTTTTTGGAATACATGATGGTTGAGGTCTGGTACACATAAACTCATTTTAACTTCCGTGTTTTTCTACTAACGAGTTACCTTTTTGTTCATTTGTTTGTTTCATTTGGCATTGTTGTCACGCCCAGTTGCTTGTCGTGTTTTATTCGATGTTGTGTTCATGCAACATGGCAATTATTTGATTCTTCGTTCATGTATATTTTTGTTTTCCTCCTCAATGTGTCCGTATCAACAGGTCGTCAAAAAATTAATAGTCAGCTGTGTTCTTATTTCAGCGGAAAAACGATCAGGAGCTATTCATAATGGATGTTTAGACTGGTCGAAAAGGATTTATTGACCTTGCACAACTAAGGTACGCGTTACCAGGTCTTGAATACATTGAATGTATAAAACTCAAAAGAAAAGCTTATAGCCATAAACATTAGCAATATTAATGAAGAATATAACAACTCACCAATCACAATTTATTCCGATATTGTTTATCCTTAATATAAGAAAATGAAACAGAAAAGATAGACTCAGAAATATATATATATATACTTAAACATGTTGTAACAGCAGCGCAATTCATGAATAGAAGAAAATGTAATTAACTACAGTAAAGAAAATACGAAATCTCAATCTTACTTTAAAATAGATATTTTCCTACATTACACAGTTCAATTTAAAACAGAAACAGAAACACCGTGCCATTAAAAGCGGTAGAAAGTCACCATATGACATAAAACAGTGTTGGTCTGATGTTAAACCAGAAATGAAATAACCACTAAAAAAAGAACTTTAGCCAGTCAGATAGAAATGCTTGCAATAAAACATTTCTTTTTTGTCATTTTAATGTTAACATTTTGAGTACGCACACAGCCCATAGGCAGTCAATTGTATTGTAAAAAGTATTAGCGCCAAAACAAGTCAATTGCATCAGGAAACATATATGCGCCAAAAACAATTTATTCGATTTCAATTCGAATTGATGAGAATGCAAAATCTGTCATAGGTTTCAAGGGTAACTGTTTCGACTAGAGCCTGATATTCACCTCTGAATCTACAACCAGTGTATTTCTTGCATACTGTATTTTAACAAACTATATTAATAAAAAAGGAAATACTTTCTTTGTAGCACTGGTTTTAAAACTAGAAAAAAAGTCTAGAAACAACCGCAGGAAATTAACTTCTGTGAATAGACGTCATAATGTCAATGGCTGACAACAACAAAGATCTCGTTTAGTTTCTATCTTTGGTAGAGTTACGTACAATTGTACGTATTTTATCAATGTTTTTATATTTATCTTATTTTAGATCAAGTCATAAATGGAGAGTTCTCATTAACATCACAGTCATCTGTTGAAGGATTGCAAGATTGGTTCGCCTGCATGGGAGGCCAGTCCGGTGTGTAAGGAAGATAATTCAAAATCAAATTTAATAAAAATACTACATGTCAAAAAAAGTAATACGATTAATTTATTCAGGAAATAATTGTACAATTCAACCCATCTAATTTAGTCTTGAATCGATGAAAGTATGTTTAAGGCAATAACTTCTATTACTGATAAGATTTAAAAGTTTTCCATAAACTTTTGTTACATTGTTATATTTAGTACCTTACTTTATCTTCAATTACTGTTCCAGATTGTGTAAATAAAACATAAACCTTTATGTTTGAGACTTTTTATCAAGTTCGGGTGTCTTTAATTCTTAAATCTTCGATCTAATCTGGAAGAACCATAAATACATATGTAAATTTAGATCACAGTTATGTAAAATGATGAACTAGCATTTATATTGTAGATATCCAGTGAAGTACTTCAAAAGACTGTCTGGTTGATTCTGTTTCTTCATGGAACATTGAAAAAAGCCTCCACCCTGCCATTTAAGCAAGTGTTAAGAATACCTTACTGAAGTTCTTTAGTAAAGAGACCGCACAAAATAGAGGGGCATGCTGTACAACAACTTTCAGACAGGCCATTATAGCTTTCACTAATTGGAGAAAACACTCATATCTGGATAAACATCAAAGTGCCTAATATCTGGAAAAAACATCAAAGTGCTTAGCTTGATTCCCTTACTAAAACATGATGTTATTGAAAGTGTAAAAGTTATCCAGTTTCTTTGCGTTTTACCGCTCGGCATGAAACAGGAATCATGGTAATTCGGGAGTGATGTCAGTAAAGTTGGACATAAAAAGGACCAAAGGAAGACATATTGTAATTACCAGTGAAAGAAACAGTAGTGCCATTAGAAACTATTCATTACATGTATTCGGAAAAAAAAATAAAAAAATTTTATACTAAAACTGAAGTTATAATGTATAGTCTTTATATAGGATTTCAGAGTGAACTGATTTACTGAAACTATTGCAATTTAATAGTTAAACACTTCCTAAAAATTTTGTAATTGATCACAATTTATTATAGATTATTTAAATCTCTTTATTAGATTGGTGGAAAGTTGAGACAAAAATATTGACACCTGATTTGTGACTAGTGAATTAAAACTAATAACTGATAAAATTCTTCTGGGAAACGAATTGTTATAATGTCAATATAGTTAAACATGTACTGTTATTCATCTATATGCTTTTTTAATCTAATAAAAGAACTACCTTGTTTTGGTCAATAATTAGTTGATCAGGGTCAGTAGTCATTTTACTTAGCACTTAAAAGGCTATTTTAAATACAAGTTTATTCATATGTTTGATGTCTAACAACTGAACACTGTTCCAGGCTTAGAACTATAATATTATTCTTATGTGAGAAAGAAGATTTACCCATGAAGATTTAGCTCAACTGAGTGCAAAGTGCTTATAATAAGCTTTGAGGATTGTTGGATGTTAAACATCTGTTTGTATGTTGTTCACATCTCACAGACCATTAAGTCAATTTCAATCAAAATTTCATGAATGTTCCTTTGGTGGTCCTCTTTCAGATTCCTGCAAATCTGTGTCATCCAGACTGAATTCTGAATGCCACTACATCAAAACAAATAAATCTTGGAACCACTTACATACTTTTGAAATAATTTCATAGAAATGTTCTTTTGGTAACCCTCTACCAAATACGTAAAATCTTTCTATTTTCTTAAAACATGCATAACCAGCAGGTGCTGCATTAGTGGTCTCTTTATGTCTAAATGGGAAAACCTTTGAAATTTCTGAAACTACGTACTGGTACAGTTTCAGAGAATTTTACAGCAATGTACTTTAAGTGACTATATACCAAATAATTCTTCTTCGTTAATGAACATGGCTGCTAGGGGTCAGGGTTAATTTTCCTTAAATGGCTATAATTATGGTAGACTTGAAAAATCTACTCCTCTGAAACTGCTGGGCAAATTTGAAATTAATTCTACAGAATTGACTTTGGGGCTACCTTCGACTAAATTACGTGTAATTCCAATAATTTGTTTCCTTAAACACATGACTGCCTGGGGACGTTCTTCTTTCCCTAAATGGCTATGCAGAAAAAAAAATGGATATCATCTTCTCTCAAACCACTGGTATGATTTCAAAATAATAATCAACAGTTATATTTATTGAGTTACAATGCACAAAACTCCTGCATGTCATGTTGATTTGTTAAAAATCATAACTGTTTACAGATATGGCTAGTTAACACTTTTAGGCTATTTTCAAACCTCTGAAACTTTTGTACCGATCTCTAAATGACTTCACAGCAGTGTATCTTTAAAGTGACCCTTTACCAAAACTCAAACCATGTTAATTTGTTTTAAAAACATGGCTCTCAGAGATGAGGCTAGTTCATTTCATTTGGCTTTATGAAAAACTTAAAAGAAATCTCCCCTGACGCTGCTAATGCTGATTCAAAATAATTTCACACAAATGTTCCTGTGGTAACACTCTCGCAATAACACACCCATCCCTTTCCCCAGCCCAACTCATTTTTTATGTTACTTTTTATGATAGAAAATGATTGCCTCTTAGAACCTTATGTCATAACTTCCCTTCATCACCTGCCCCCACCCCCACACATAAACACATTATTGCTCAGATCTTTTAAGTCGATTTTTAAAAAAAATGTTCTTGTCAAATATCTCTAGCTTTCATTTTACTAATATTGTGTCAACATCTACCAAAAGTGTTGAAGTCAGTTGTGTATCTTGGTGAGCAAACTGGAGTAGTTATTGCCCTCTTGTTAAGCAATGTGTTCTTCAAATTCTTTCCAAATCGTTGAAATTATTAGGAATCTGACTCCGAAACCTTGCAAGACTTTATTCAGACTAGACACATTCATAGCCATTAATCTATTCTATAAAATAAATGTTGTTTTTAAGTATAAACTTTATGAAGATATTTGACATCTGTTTCTTACTAAGTATTGCATCATTTTTACTTTTTAACTTACTTGAGGATAATTTGCTCTGATGTGATAGTGATTGCTCTGTGTTTGTTTTCATGTATAATCAATATTTTGGTTGTTAACACTCTTAACACCCAAGATCAGGTATATTACCCAGAATGGAATATCTAACCAGTTAGTTGCTGGTTCACCTGGGGTCAAAAACTAGGTCACTTGGTCAATTAATGGGAAAACTATGTTGTAAAATTGTTCCTCTGAAGTTGCTTGTGACAATAGTTTATTCAGACTTTACAGGAGACAGTTCCAACAAGAATTATAACTGTAGATTCTCACAAGTTTCTTTTGCACTCTGCTTTTGTTGCTAATTTTGTCCTAAACTCAGGATCTGTCCGATTTAAGTATTTAATCTGTGAAACATATAGAATTTACAACATCATCTACTTTACATTTTGGTTCTGTAGTTTCATGTCCAGGATATCATACAACAAACTTGAATTTAATCAAGAAAAGGACAGAATACCTTTAAAAGCATTTTGGACATCTCAAAGTCTTTTTGTAATACTAATTTCTGCAGTTATAAATCATTTTTACCACACCATGACAATTCTAGCGAAAGTCAACACAAGTTAGATAAACACAAAATTATTTCAGTTTTATGTAAGCGTTATAATCTTTCACTTATAAACACACGTCTATAATTAGAAATATATATATAAACTTCTAGTCACTGAAGAGTACTAGAACAACAGCTGTCTGTAATTTTATATTGTTTCATCTGAACATTTGAGCAAATGAGCAAATGGCCTCCAAAACAAGTCTAGCAACTACTGGCAACCATCCTATGAAGATTGACAGCCGGTTAAAGATTTTCAGCAACCTTTGTTTTTCCTTCTTACTATTGCAGATATCTTACTGTAACTTCACATTGACATTGTTCAGTATGCACACAAAATATTTGCAGGGGCTGGGCCCATTATAAACAAGGTAAAATTCACCTATGTGTTATACTTATTTTTAAGGTTAAAAGTTTCTCGCAAGCTTTGATTTTCTGTCATATTTTTGTACTATGGCTTATACAATCAAATCTCGTTATCTCGACTTTGTCGTGACAAAGGAATAAAGTCGATATATCGAAAGATCGAGATAACCTAAGTAAGGTCAGCTTAGGGCGGTAAGTGGGGAAATGAAGTTTTGTGTTGATAAAGCAACGTTTTGTTTTAGAAAAAATCTGTACATTGACACTGATGTTTCGTGACCTTGCACTGTTGAACCACTTCAACAACGCTGTCTCAACTTCTTGGAAATTTACTAGTCTCTCGACCTGCGCTTGGAAAAGCTCTTGACCCCCGCCGTCCGACATGAAATTTAGTCGAGATATCGAAAAAATCGATATAAAAAATATCGAGATATGCATAGTTGATTTATATAAGCTAAAAAGGAAAAAAAAATCTGCCTCGGGAATATCCACATGAGATATCGAAATATCGAAACAACCGAAGTCGAGATATCGAGGTTTGACTGTATCTTACTGTTACTTCATGTAAACATTTCCCAGCATGCAAGCAGTGTATGTACTGGGGCTGGGTCCATTATATAGAAGCTCAAGGTCACCAAGGTATTATACTTAAGTCATTTTTAAGGTTAGCTTTTCGACAAGCTTTGTTTTTCTGTAATATCTTTGTTACTATTGCTTACATCTTATTTGCAACTTTACATAAAAATTGTCCAGCATACACACAATGTTATACAGTACAGGGGCTGGGCCTATTGTTCCCAAGGTCAAGGCCACAAAATTGTTGTACTTTGAATTATTTTCATATTTATTTTTTCGCAAGCTTCGTTTATTGAAGCTTATATTAGTACATTAAAAGAAATTGAGCTGAATTTGAAAATATTTCATTATAATCATCACCTGCATGCGTCGTTACAATCTGCATATTTAAACTCTTAATTGTATTTTGACAGAATTATGTCCCATTCATACTTGCAGGTTTTTGGCAATCTTTGCTTTCTGGATATAACTTCAGTAAAATATAAGATAATGACTTGGTGTATCTTCCTTTTAAAATAGAGATTCTAACTGAGATATAAATTCATTATACTGTCAAATCGCCGAATAGTCTAGCGCACTTTTTTACGGACAGCTCTTGTCCAGTCTATGTCTAGAGATCACTTTTACCTTAACCTCAGATCTGCGTGCAAAAAACTAGAGATCATCTGCCTACCACAGACAATCAATCTATAAAGTTAAAAATACTAACGTATTGAGTAGAAACTGTTTCATTATGTTGATCTATTGATCACCGAATCAGCAGGTGTCATCTCCTGACCACATTGTGTTTTAAAAGTAAATGCAAAAACATTCTTTAACTATTGAGCAGAATCTGTTTTCAGTCTCAAGGTCACTGTGACTTCAACATAATGACTTCGAAAAAAATATAGATTATCTGCGCACCACAGGCAATCATCCTATGAAGTAATACAACTGTATGGTGAAAGAGAAACTGTTTTCTTTTTTTTTTTACCTTCGTGACGATGGATTCATCAGGAATGACATGTGGATATTAATGTGTTGTAATACTTGCCTTACAAACTAAATAATGAAAGCGCAGATTTACGGATCGCGGAGTCGTGAGTTCTGTCCCCGAGCGAGGCATATGTTCTCCTTGAATATTTGATAAAATATGTTATATTTAAAATAATTCCGTCGTCCACCTCAGACTCATGTGGGAAACTTGACAATAACTTGCAGAGAACAAGTTTGTACTGGTACAGAATCCAGGAACTGGTAAGGTTAACTATCTACCGTTTCATAATTGAAATACTGTTGAAAAATGGCGTTAAAACTCAAAACAAATTACAATCGACCTAAAATAAATTACTATAAACTGGTGTTAATTCAATTTTCTAAATGATAAGATGACATGTCTTACGTCTTTCGATATTTTAAGATATTCTTTAAATACAATAGTATAACATGTAATAATTATAGTATGTGTGAGAGTGTGTTACCAGGATATATCAGAGCTAGGGGTACATCGAAGGTATTTTTCTCTGCACATATCGTCGAGACCGATAGGCCGAGAAAAATATGTGAAGAGAAAAATACCGAGATGTACCCCTAGCTCTGATATATCCTGGCAACACACGAGCATTACATATTACAACTGTTTTATCGCAAAGTTTATCATTAAGATTTATATATTATTTTCATTTAAATTTGTTTATTATTAGGCTATTTTTACTCTTTTTATTCCCTTTCTGCGCCTCGCTGATTGAAACACTAAAACTTCTGTTTTAGAAAAAATTGTTTCCCAGATAAAAGTACCCAACAGATTTCTTCATTGGTTTTAAATCTTTGCATTTCATTGGCCAAACATATTGTAAAACTTGTTGTTTTGTTTGTAAAAAAAAATCAAAGAAAAAGAAACATTTGAGAAATCTCAGAATTTCATATATTTCATGTATTTCTGAATTTGGCAATAACTATCAAGTTTTTGAAATATTCTAGTTTATTTATTCTTTTACTTTATAAATGTAGGTGTTCTCTGTGAACTGTAAATTGGAGCTAACATCATCTTTTTTTTTGAAAGGAAAAAAATATACTCCCTTGATAGGACCTCAATAGAGAAAAAGTGTTGCGATATATATCGGAACAGTTTTACTGTGCTGATATATATCGCAACAGTTGTTTTTTTCTAATGATACTCTATAGAGATTTCTGTGCTGATATATATCGTAACAGTTTTGTAAAATATCAGCACAGATTTTGTAGTATTAATGTGTGTTACACATGTTTAACATACTGCAATGATCAAAGGAAAACTGCCGCACTATGCGATAAATGACTATAAAGAATTTTCTCCTTTATTCAAAAAATATTTCACTCCTGAAATGACATGTCGGAGACTCTGTAACATAACTAAGTCTTGTTACTTGGCACGATGTAACGGGTAGATCTATATCAAAATTGATGAGAAAATATCTCTGAGGCAAAGCTATATTTCAGTTTCTGTATGTTCAACCCATTCATCGTACATTTCGCTGTCTTAGACAATGTAAAACTGTGTATTACTTTCAACATAGATTGTATGTTTCACTTTTTGTTTTGCTCGAAGCATTTTAATGTAACACGGGCAAGTAAAATATGAAACGTTAGACTTATTAATCCTTATCTTGTTGAACATCCGTGCAGTGTGATCATGATCTGCAGTGTTCGCCATTCAGTCAGTAACTTTTTGGTATGCACCCAATTTTAACAGTTAATGGTATTGTCCAAATTGAAAGATGGACAAGTTCAATATAGAAATTTAGCAGGGTAAGGGTTAAGTACCGAGTGACAGTGAGTGTGCTTACACGAATTTTATATCAGCGGCATTTTGCCGCTACTCAGGAACGACTAACTTATGTATTTGACTTAGTTCTTAAAACATCTCTGCACTTGGGCTCAGGGTTACGAAATTCCATAAACGACAGCCTACTGCCAGCTGCCAGCTGTCAACTGCTACCTGTCAACAGCTTACTGCCTACTGAGAGCCGCTTATTGCCATCTGTCAACTGCTAGCTGTCAACTGCCTACTGCCATCTATCAAATGCTAGCAGCCTACTGCCAGCTGCTACCTGCCAACTGCCAACTACTTTATAATGTCTCATTGTCGCGCTCGAAAATAAAATGACTATTTTGACTATGTCTGAGAGGTTTTCGATAAGGTTCGAGTCTCTATGACCAAAATATATACCCGTATTATACATGGTCGTGTAAGTATGGGTTTTGGCTATCAATTGAGACCATGTTCAAGTACCTTCGACAACCGAGGGGGTCGGAGCCGGACATGTTAGGTCACCATTTGGTCTTCTAAGTTCCAGTTTGACCATATCTATGCCAAAGAAATATACCTATGTCATACATTTTCATGTATGTTGGAGTCCTGGTTATTGATTCAGACCGTGTTAAAGTACTTGGGGTAGCCCTAGATTTCAGGGCAGGTCATATACGGCTACAAGGTAAGGTTTGAAATGGCTTTTTTAACCATGCCTTGAAGGTTTTTGACCTAGATGGACCCCTTTTATCCTAAACTTGTGTCACTTTTATGACTGACTAGGTACGGGTCCTGGCTACAGATTAAGATCATGTGCGAATATCTAGAGGACTCATAAGTGTCAGGGGAGATACGGTATTGTAATTTAAACTAGATATCAGTTGATAATGACACTATGTTAGATTTTGACCCTTGTTTGAGTCTCTACACCCCATGTACCTACCTATACCATATGTGAATATGTTTGTAGATGTCTTAGCTTTACATTTAGGTTACTCTAAGGCCATATGATGCCATCAGAGTTCAGAACAGGTATCAGAAAATGACCAAACTTGTTATACGCGGTAGGACGCTGGCCAAGACTAAGCTGACTCGACCCGGGGAGTCGTGAGAATTGCTCCAGTAGTGTCATTGGACTCAGAGAATATTACCGGGCTTTTAATTTTCCCCATTTGGATGGGGATGTACCTCAGGCTACATCTTATGGGGTATATATTTCTCAATTAATTCGGTTTGCCAGAGCGTGTAGTCATGTCAAGCATTTCAATGAACGTAATCAATATATTACAAGTAAACTTCTTCAGCAAGGCTACCGTTATTACAAATTGCGTAAATATTTTGCTAAATTTTACTATCGTAATTCTGATTTAGTTTTAAAATTCAATAGTAATTTAAAGACACTTCTGCGAGAAGGTATTTCTAAACCCGTTTTTTATGGGGATGTGGTTTACAAACTTCGTACGATCTTTGGTCATGGTAATTTTCCAAATGTATTTGGTAAAATTATAAAACGTTTTATTAAAAGAGGTTACGACCCAACTGTTTTGAGACATACCGCATGTTTAGTGTTCAACCCGTTGATGACGGAAGAGGGGGAGGACTCTATGATAAGCAGTTTTTAAATCCTACCAGGACTGAACTGTTCTGATATTTGTCTTCTGGCCTGTTTCGTCGGGCCCTTAAGGGTGTTTCTCTTGTTGCTCTGTCTTCTGAAAAGGCATTGAGTACATACGTTTTTGGTTCTTAAGGTTTGCTTTTTATATTTTTATACACGAGCATTTTTGTGTTTTACATGCCATGCCTTTTTGTTTCCATTACGTGTGTAAGAGATTCACCTGGAGGGGATTACTTTTATTTGCACTGTCCCGTGTCTTTGGAACATGGTGGGGGTAAGAGTAAGGTTGGGTGCGTACCATAAACCGGTTTAAGCTCCCCAGTGGTGTTTTTGCCACTGACCGTTCCAAGGCGGTGCCCCACTGTGTTCCATTGTTTATTTTGTCCTTGTGTGTTGGCTTTGTGTGTGTGTGTGTGTGTGCGTGTGTGTGTGTGTGTGTGTGTGTGAGAGAGAGAGAGAGAGAGAGAGAGAGTGGTGCACGCGTCTGCGTGCTGGGGGTTTCGTTTTGAGGAGGCTGCGTTTTTGGTGCGTGGCATTCCCTGTTTGATATTTGTCTTTTTTTTTTTTTACCTATGACATTGACCCCTAGCAGACTGGGTTCGAACACGACTTGACCGGTTTTCTTTAGGTACTGGCTTGCCTTTTGCAATAATGTATAATTTATTAAAATCGGTTATCAGGTTATTAGGATATGACTCCTCTGATAAGGCCTACCCCTCTATTAAATACATGAAGAAGTATGCATATTTTCACGAAAAATGGTACAATTTGGGACAAAAACCGTCAGTGGAAAAATATACAAATTATATGTCTGTTTAGACAATATTTAGATTTCATTTATAAAAGTTATTTCGTAAAAATATCTTTTGTTTGGAACATTCTACAACTATTTAAAGTTAGTGAAAAACATTGACATTTTCCTTGCGGAAATAGTTTTTAACCTAAATTACGTACAGAAAAGCAAACAGATGCTTTTTCTTGTCACAAACGTTCATATTTTGTCATTTTCTATCAAAAGAAGAATTTATTTGAAATTGTTTGCCCAAAATAAATATTTTATAAGCACTTTTTCCTTATTTTATGGCTAATATTTTAAGCCAGAAATTTCAGTTCAGGAAATGTTCCCGTCCATCGGTTAAGAAAATTGTTTTTCATATTCGTTTAGACAATATTTCTAACTACTTATTAAAAGAAATTTTAGTTTGATATCTTACTCCTAACGCTTTTTTTATAATAAAATGAAAGTGATAAATGTTTCGTAAAAAAACAACAACAAACAAACAAACAAACAAAAAAAAAATAACGACGAAAATTAGCGTTACACGGTCGCTATAGCAAGTCTACAGATGGACAAAGCTTACCCAAAACTATTTATTTCCAAAGAAATAATTTATATTCACCAAAGCGTGTTACTTCAGAGCCTCAGAAGATGTACCTTTTTTAAAAAAAACTTATAAGGTGTATTGTCGTGCATTTTTTTTATTTTTGACATGGCACCCATGTTCGAACCGGTACGGCTCTTAGGTTCGGGTCTGAACCTTGTGCTTTACCTTTATGAAATAGTTTTTGAATAGTTCTAAAAAATACATGTATCTTTTATTAAAATATATATAGTATTTATGACCAGTTTCTGAAAAAAAGAAACAAACAAAAAAAAAAAAATAAATAAATAAAATAAAAAACATTTGACCTAAATAAGCCCGATGTGTGACAATTCTGTGTTATTTGCGCGATGGACTGTCTCAACGCGACACGACACTCGGCAGTCAACGGAGCACACGACACAACACTCGACAATCAACAACGACACTCCAATTTTACTTCAATATTTTTGCCAAAACCTAGCGCGAGAATAAATGAAGTGAACTGTTTAGTCAGTATTCATTGCTGCTTTTTCAGAAGCTGTTCTCCTAAGGAGGATGTGAAGAGAACAACAGCAACAACAATAATAACCCTCTAAGTAAATACACATACTTTATCGTCAACATATAACTCTTGGGTTATAATCTTCTTGTTCCTTTTAAACTTGAGTGGGATAAAATGATGTTTGTTGTGTTTCATTCAGTGTACATATTTTTTACGTCCAAATTAGATTCATAAATATTGACCTCGTATAAATTCGTCACATAAAGTCAAGTAAACTGGTAGGTCTTGTGATTTCGTAAATGTTGTGTATATTTCTTGTTTTGACTGCTTTTCCTGTCGTTCTTTATACTTTACACACATTCTCATTCAAGGTCATGATGAACGAGAAAATGTGTTTCTAAACTAAAATTATATATATTTCTTCTTTTTGTTAGTGCCAAAACGGTTACCTAGATACATATTTCATGCAAATCGTTTGGAAAAAATGTTCATGTTGTTCCGGGGAGTGATTATGACATTCATCATATTAAATTCTAGCACATGTCTGTAAAAATGACTCGTGCTTAAATAACAGAACATGCAACTGGTCAAATACTCGTGCAGCTGTGTACGATGCACAGTGAAATACACTAGTATTGTATTCAGTATAATTCAAAATGTTTCTTCCACGGGCAGCTCAGTAGAAAGTGGTTTGATCTCCCAAACTAAAATTCCATGAGTTCGATCTCTTTGTGAGGCGTTTACGTAACAATGACATTTTAATATGTCAAATGTATAGGTCTTTTTATAAAAAAACATGTTAAATTTGACTTGTGAGAACATCTTTTCTTTGCCTATATCAACAAATTAAAATGAAAACAAATTTGAATAATACATGTGATCTGTAACTTTATTCAAATGTTTCAAAGTGCTATAAAAGCTAAAATGGAATTTCACACAGTACATTGTGAAATGTACTAAATAGTTTCCTATGTATCATTTTCGGGTCGATAATTTGATATAAAACATGAATAAAAAAATATAAATGATATATCTAACAATTCAAAATTGCATGCATATAACGGTACATAATAGATAAAAAATATCCAATGGTTGTCTTTCACTACAATATTTTATATTTAGATACATTCTTCAATTGTAGAAAATCTTCATCAGATATATCTAACTTGAAGGTTGGGTGCGCACCATAAACCGGTTTAAGCTCCCCAGTGGTGTTTTTGCCACTGACCGTTCCAAGGCGGTGCCCCACTGTGTTCCTTTGTTTGTTCGTTTTGTCCTCTTGTGTAGGCTTTGTGTATGTGTGTGTGTTCCTTTGTTTGTTCGTTTTGTCCTCGTGTGTTGGCTTTGTGTGTGTGCACGTGTATGTGTGTGTGTGTGGTGTTTGTGATGTGCACGTCTGTGTGCTGTAGGTTTCGTTTTGGGGAGGCTGCGATTTTTGTACGTGGCATTCCCTGTTTGATATTTGTCTTTGTTTTTTTTTTTTTTTTGTTTTTCACTAAATATATGAATTAATTTTGTGTGCAGAGCTACATCTCTAATTAAATGTCACGTAGTAACAGTCGATTGTTTAGTAAACAACACTTCCTATTTATTAGTTGTCCTGTGTTCTGTTATGCATGAACACAGTGTGTACTATTTTCAACCTAATGCATTGTGCGATATCCAAAATGTGCCAAGATATTTTGAGGACATTGTTTGGTGTTTCATTTCCTTTTAATATCCAGCTTTAAAATTAGAAAACCTGACTATCCTGGTGTTTTAGTAAGGTCTATGTCCGCGGACAAGTTAAAAGATATTAATTGAAAAGTGTTTTCATTCACAGTAAAGAAAGTAACAAGTATGTCATTTGCAGCACGGCTTGCTGTTTCACGATTTCTCGGAAGACATTTGCATATATCTGGATAATATGGTGGCTGATTTCTGCCAGTGTCGTTCTGTCGTTCTGACGCCCCCGCCATAACGAAAGAATGACGTTTTTCTGTTTTGGCGTTGTCTCGTTCTATCGTTCTGGCGCCCCACCATAACGAAAGAACGACGTTTCCCTCTTTTGGCGTTGTTTCGTTCCCTCGTTCTGGCGCCCCCGCCAAAACGATATAACGAAGAATACCACGCGACAGGCCGAAAGAACGACACTTATAAACGGCGACTCTGAAAGGCAAAGTCAATAATATTGATACTATTACTTTATTTTTTTTTTTCGAGTTGTAAAAGTTAATACGATTAAATTTCGTCATAGAACTTGTTTAGCTATATGTAAGAACGAATTGTTATAAGGAGCTGAATGATGCAAATCACAGTTACAGGACCAAATGTTTAACTGTATATTTACTGTTTGCAAGGATCCCCACTCAGTATAATTGTATTTAAGATAAGCAGAGAATTACGCAAAATAGGATAATTATTGTAGTCTTACCTTTGAAAATACATTAGATCCGGCTAAATTACACTGAATGTGATTATGAAAATGTTTGTTGTTGATAGTCACATGCAGTAAGCCCGTGCAGTCAATCTCGGCTGTTGATGTCTTTTAATCATATCCAGGGGCGTTGATGAAACATTTAGCTATACTTCAAGGATCTCCTATCCACTGCTGAGTCATGGTGTTTTTCCAGTTGGGAGGTGTAGTGTGGACGCATGGTTAGTTAAAATGTTGTCATATATGGCGCCACATACGTTGTTTGGACAAGCAGTTTTACCACTCGTATAGCATCAGTTACAATTATCTTGACCTAAAGGACATTGTTTTTCTCCTGTTTAAACATGGTCTAGTTTGAAGATTCCGAGAGCACACTGACCACATGTCACAGTAGATAGATTCTTTGTTTGCTTAATGTTATCTAAGATTGTCACGAAAAGGCACAAGTCCTTCTATCAATTATCCTAAGCCAAGCCCAGCCGTCTGTACGTTTTCTTCTCTAATTGAGGTTGATGTGCCATTCCGAGGATGGACGGGAACCTAAAAATAACACATAATACCTGATCATCATGAAAGTAATAATTTCATATAACCTCTATCAAATCCCTCAACGAAAACATTTGACACGGAAACTTCTTTGTGATAGCTAAATTATGTTACACGTATTATGACTACAAACGTGGAAATATTGGAAATATTAGTTTTGTGTATTCATTGCAAACTCAGAAATCTACAAGCAATACGTAAACATTGCCATATCTTTAGAAATAAAAAAAGATTAAAATATCACATAGACTGGGGAATATTGAAATAGGAAGCAATGATATTGAAGCAGTATAACAAGAACTATGTGCCATTGTTAAGAGCAATATGTTTACTGTTCATTCAAATAAAACTGTTGCCAGTTATTTGTCTAGAAAGTATAGAAAGCTCAGACCAGACAAACCATGTGGAATCTTGAACTTAATGAAGTGTGGTCGAAGCTGTGTACTGCTGAAAGAAATTGGTTAAAGTGTGCAATTAGAAGTACATCTTAGAAGTGCTTTAAAGTAAAATATGCGAATATACGTAAACATTTTGATCGGCAAGCACAGAAGGCTAGGCACATATATTGGTATAACATACACGGTAAGTTGTTGAAACAATGTGACGTTGACTATTGTACGTTTTGAAATCTGTAGGTATAATATGAGTAAGCTATATATACAAAGATAAATAAAATCGTATTGGATAATGAACATATATCATCAAATGTCTAAGATGTATTTAATAAATGGAGAAATTACTTAAGTTCTCTCTCTTTATTAATAGATATTAGGATAATACACATACATTTTAGTTTGATAATAATACTGAGTCTTATGACTCTCAACATTTTAATGAGTCTATGAATGTTACGGAAGTTAAAGCGGCAATATTAAAAGTCAAAAATGATAAGGCTTGTAGCATAGATGACATTCCCTCTGAGGTTTTGCATAATGTCTCGTATACGTGCAGCTATTTACTTTTTACATGTATTTTTTAACTTATGTCTTAATAATTCTTTATTGCTTTCGTTATGGAGGAAGTGTATCATTAATACTATCCCTAAGCCTTTCACATCCCTAGCCCAAGTTTTATCGAGCTATTTATAAGGTTTATGTTAGAATACTGAATGATAAGTTGACAGTTCATATAGAGAAAACATTTGTCAGTGAATGAAGAAAATAGCTTTAGAGTGAAAAGAGGAACCGTAGGTCAAAAGGCATCAATATTAAAGAAACCCATAAAATTGTAAATTGTATGCTTAGATCGCATTCATAAATTGCAAAAAGGCGTAAAATTACATTAATCCTTCAAAGTCATGGCCTAGATTACAAAATATTGGTGTACCTGGAAAAAATGTAATATGCTATAAAGGTTATGTATAAATAGCTTTTTTTCCTGTCTCAATGTGGTTTGGGATCAACTGTGATGTACGGAAGGGAGGCATATTATACACAATATAATTTATAATATCTTAAATTGCTACATATAGTTATTCATTAAAGGATGATCAAGTTTGTACTTTACCCTATGCAGATGAAAAATTGTTCTTTTGGCAGATTGTGAGGATAACTTACAACTAAATGGCAGGTGTAAAAGAAATGATCCGTCTATTAGTGCTAGTAAATGCAATATTGTTCATTTCCGTTTGGAATTCGTTCCTAAATCTGCTTTTGGTATTTTACTTGTGGAAATAAACTGAAATTCGATAATCTCAATACACAATAACCTAATTATTGAAGTTTGATCTCCTGTCTTTACAATAGAATCACCAACATTTCATTAAGGAGTTAAGATATGTTAACTTTATTTGCCAGCAAGATGAGTGTTAAAGAAAAACGACTGTTTCGTTTGATAATTTTAGTGATGGCAGTGTTGGCAGTTATGATAAAAAAAAACAGATTTATGTGCCAAAGGAAACTTCGCAGTGGGAACATTTAAAAAACAAAAACATGAAGGAGTCAGTACAGCTGGAAAATATGAATTATATAGACATAATGTCAAAACTGAATAGAGATAAGGTTTTCTTTAATGATAGAACGTTGGTATTTATCGTGCAGAAGTATTATGTACAACCTCCGTGTAAACTACCGTACAACCTTTCTCATCCAAAAATACGGAATCCGTCGCCCGGGCAAACACAGTTTATAGACGAATATTTAAATCATAAAGTAAGTTTTTATGACTGATCTTTCAAAAATATAGAACTAAAGAAAAGTAAAATAGTAGTAAAATAATTTAATGCTAAAATAAAAAATATCTCAAACATTGGCTCATTAAGACATAATATGATAACTATAAACCTGACGCAAATAAAAAATGATAGCGATATATGTAAAAAAAAAACAAAACAAAAAAAAAAACAACAAAAAATAAAACAACATATCTTTACAGTTGGAAGTTGTTTATGAATATAAGTCTTGTACTTCAGCAAAATGGATTTTGTGTTGACTGTGGAGCTTTCGATGGAGAACATTTATCGAACAGTTTGTTCCTTGAACGGTATCGCAACTGGACTGGCATTATTATTGAACCTAACCCTACAACATACGGTTTGCTGCGACAGAAACACAGAAAAGCATATTCTCTCAATGCTTGTCTTTCATTAAATAAATATCCTTCACTTGTGAGTATCATTAAATTTTTCTCATTTTACACATACATATGTAAACAGTTTAGTCTACAGACGATAAATCATGTTTTCTTTTGTTTGTGCAGTAATACATATTTAACTTATTAATCGAAATTCTGTTAAAGATAATTCAGCCATATTATAGTTACTGTTTGATCAGGCGCTTAATGTTGTTTTACGTCTTTACTTGCCGTCGAATGCATTGGTTCTATGCGCTATTGCTTCATAAGGTTTTCGTTAACCAGAGGATTTTTTTTTATTTTTGGTTGCGGGTTTATCCCGCTACCAAAGTTAAGTGTATTTCTGACAATCATATAGCATTCGATTCCAAATTACATCCAAAGGATGTTCATGTTCATCACAAAGTAGTCCCATTCATGAACAATGCGGATGAATTATCAATGAACAAGTAGTTCTTATTCAACCTCTATCCATACACACTGACCATTTAGATTATACTAGATCTATCAAAAATAAGGCATTTTCAGCCCATCGTTACATCACTGACTTCCAGTTGTCAATTTAGATAAGTTCATGTAAGGTCAGGCAGAGTTAATCTTAGACAATAGGCACATTTGTATTTGATTCTTATACATGTATAGATTTGCATTTAAACAGAAAAAATCTAGCAAAACCCGCAACATCAGACATCTCAAGGCTTTGATTTTACATATCGCACCTTTCGTTGTGTGTGTTAGTGCGGGCTTTACTTCTATTTGCATGGCCCTTCCATTTTGGAACACATTTATAAAGACAAGAAATCGGCTAAAAGTCTTCCCTATGGTGTTTAAGCATTTACTTTTCCAAAGCGATACCATTGTGTTTTGTCATCTTTGTCTATATGTTTACTTTTTCTCTGTCTTTGTAATTATATGTATACAATAACAGGTTGTAACAAATATATCGAGGGGTTAAAGCCAGAACGGTATAAGTCCACGTTTTACTGAAAATCACTTTTTTAGACTTTTTAATACCATTTTTAAAGCTCCTTCTTTTGCCCTTATCTCTGGCACCATATAAGGTATAAAACCTAAGATATCAAAGGGAACCATATCGCAATAAGTGCTTATCATCAGTATTGTTGTATGCCAGAACGTTATAAGTGCATTAACATGAAAACCAGAAGGATTTAAGTGCACTTAGTTCCTTCTGGCAGTATACATTTTGATATATTATGTAAGGTAAAAAATGTGCCAAAACGATACAAGTGCACTTAAACCATTCTAGAAGTAACACATTTTGTTAATAATTCAAGGCGCAAATGAAATATGATCACTTAATACATTCTGGAATTAACACCTTTGGTTAATTAGGAAAGAAAATACTTTCAGAACTTGTATCCACAAGTTATATAATTGTTAATTGTAAATGGAAAGTAATATTTTTATTAAGGTTTATGTTATATTCACATGAAAACTTATATTGTTCCCTGCTAAAATGGTGAAAACTCCAGATTTAACAGTATTCTGCCATATTCGTGTATATTAAATAGTTTGGCAAAGAAAAGCATTAAAACTATGAGAGGGAATTATAAAAGGAGGTAAACAATCAGTTTTTTGTCAAGCTTGTGCTGTGAACAGAAAACAAAGAGTTGACAGAACAGATGACAAAACCGTTGAGACCGTTTAATCAGGAACATAGTAAAATGAAAACCAGAGATAGAGAAATAAAATCAAACAAATTGAGCACAAAACCAAACCAACCATCTGCAGTCAAAGTAGTTTTACTGATTCCATGTTCCATTGCCAACCAAGTTTATTACCTGTATAAAGAGAAAATTAGGTTGCTACAATTTGTTTTTCTTCTCTTTGCCCAATTTAAGTTCAACATGAAAATTGTGGAAAATATCTGAAGAATAAAGAATAAAGAAACTATTGTGAACTTTGAAGTTGGCATACATGTACATAAAATAATTTACTAGGACAGTAATGCATGTTTTTTCATTGTGATTGTTGTGAACGTGAGAATTGTTGCTGTAACATTAAAGTGGGGGGCAATATAAATTGATAATTAATTTTACAGAATTTCCATTTAGTGACAATAGTGTTTAGTTGGTATAATTCAACGTCAATTAGTGAGGCATGACTTATCCGCTATCCTCCGTCTTTACCCCAGTATTGTTATGAGCTAAAAGATCTGGCACACTTCAGTGCATAAAGTTGATCTATATTTGTTTGTCAGAAAATACTGTTGTTTGTTTAATAACACTGATAATAATTTTAATGAAAACGATAAGAGAAATATTATTCAGTTTGTTTAATTTTAAATTTCACTTCCACCGTTTCAATTTATCAGTTGTTAAAACTCAAAGTTCTATTTTGTTGAATTTTGGATATAAAATAGTTTAATATAATACTTAAAGTTAGTTAATTGATTATTTTCACTTTATCAAAATAGGAACCACACAATTCTTCAAATATTAACTTAAAAGTTACCCTTGTTGATATTTTCTTCAGTAGAGGGTATTCTAATCAAGGGGATTTTGACAGCCCCGACATTTTCAAGAAGGGGATTATGATACCCTGCTATTTTTAAAGAGGGGAATTTTGATCACGGAGATTTTTATATACACATGGCATGCAAAAGAAAAATACAATAACATAGAAACCATTGAGCAAGTTTTAAGTAAGCGAACTTATGCAAACGGATAATGACTGTAAATGGAGTAGTAGTATAAACAAGGCAATAGAAGAGCAAAGAAAGCAACTTCAGTAACTGTTACTGTATTCATACCCTGTCAGTCGGATAGAATTGTGAGAATGGCAAAAACAAAAAATCCTTGTGTTGTAGCACATTTACCAGTGAGAATTTCTTTCCATAAAGAGCATTGCAAAGTATGAAGTCCAAAAAAAAAGCTTGGATAAAAAGGGACAAAAAAGTGAAAAAAAAACTAAAAGGTTAAAATTTAAAGAAGGTAAACCTGCAAATGAATATGTTTAATACAGTTTCGATGACCTACATTTCTAATGTATAAAACTAAAATCAAGGAAAGAAGCTTCTATAAAATCTGATTTACTGCTGATCCACAATGCAAAACTTCCCATTATACAAAAAAGGAAGGACTTCTTTAGCTTTGTTCTGATGGAACAACATCTTCAGAATTCCATCAGTATTTCAAGAATATTCATTCTGAAAAAGCAGCCAGAGACTGCCTATCAGAACCAGACATGTTGAAAGTAAGTGATGAGTCTGATATTGAATAGTTATTATAAGTACAAGGGTTGTTTTGTTTTAAGAGGTACTATATAGAAAAAGATGGGAAAACGTTCTTTTACTAATATCTAGAATTGATTGTTGAAATTTTGTGTAGTGTAATTTTTATACAATTTTAAACATATTTTGTAATTTTATACACATTTTACTCAACATTTCTATTTGTACTAAGTGCACATATTTCCTTAGTCTTTGTAAATCATGTCATAAGATTTAATAGTTTTGTTATAAGTGCACTTGTGACAGTATGGCATCGAATAAAACCAGCATTATTGCAATATTTTAGAGAACTAAGTGCACTTAACACATAACCCTCAAATTATTTTCCATTTTGTTGTATGCCAGATTGAGTTAAGTACAATTTTAACTATAAAACCAATTTAGTTTATGAGTAGTCCTTTTATATTCTTCATACATTGTAACAACATTATTGTCTATAATATAACCAAATCTTACCTAAATATTCTGATTCAGTAAAAAGTTCTATGTGTCTAAAACCTTCTTTTGCGTTTTTCTCCACTATTTGAAAAATGGACTTATACCGTTCTGGCTTTAACCCCTCGATATAAGAACACATTACTTTATGTAATTTCAAGATACTGTTTGTGTTGGGGTTGTATAAAGCTTGACTATTTTCAAAACACGTAATACTAATGTTTTATTGTTGCAAAACAAAGGATAATTGGCCAGTATGGACGAAGATTCCACTGGCGGAATCTTGACATGTAAGGTGCTTTCACTTTCAAATAAGACGGGCCTTTCGTGGTATACAAATGTTGCTTTGCCGTATTGGATCCATTCATAGTATATCATCAGTACTAGAATATTATTGTAAGTCAAAATGGATTTAATGTTTCATTTTCATTCCAGTTAATGTTATTCTGCTGGTAATATCTAAAGCAATCGATTCTTTCCTGTCTCGAAGGATCGGTATTACGATAGGGTTTTTTACTTAACAACAACGAAAGAGAACGAAGTCAGCAAATCCGATGGAGACATTTTAGTTTGCTTTCAGTGCGAGCGCTTGCAATTACATTGGTAAATTGAGAACCAGGTGTAACTGCTAAATGGTATACGAATTTGAAATATATACAAACAAAAATATTTCAAATTTTCGTTTATGTTAAGACTGTAACATGAGAACGTTGTAAACAGACAATTGATAATATGAAATATCGGAATAACGATTTTCAGCAAAATAAATGAATATGTGAAACAGGTTTATTAATTAAAAATAAATAAAAAGCATACCTTTGGCAAACTTAAATATATGGAAAACCAGCTATTTTAAATATAATACTAGTATTACTTTTTTGTTTTATTATGCGAATATGATCGCTGGTTTATTTGTTCACTGTTGCCGTGTAAATATATAATGTATATGTACAATTTGGAACTATGACTTTCTGTTTGAATGAAAGCAAACCTTGCAAACTTGTAGAAATCAAAATATGCATGTCTTCAATGTTAAACGGCTTCAATGGTTGCTGCGTTCTATCGTCGTATCTAAACGGTTCATAAATCTTTTTCTAAGACCGTGGTAGTTTTGTAACAAACATAATATATGTCTATTCCTTGTTTCTCTTCCTCAGACATAATAATGTTATTAGTTTTTATTTTTTCTAAATAGTTGAAAAAAAACATATTTTCAGATTGTTTAGGTAAAACTTTTCTTTTTTATAAACGGATGTATCCTTTTTAATCAAATGCTAGTAGAACGCATACTTTTTGACATATTTAATTGCGATCGGTCCTTTAAATATCTCTAATATATCAATTAACAGATATATTAAACCGTTCGCCTTTGACATAATGTTTATAATTTGAAAACCGATTTTGCCGGAACTTTTAGGTGAATGCTTTGTAGCAGAGCACTGTATGATTAAATTCAGTTAAAACGAAACATATTTATTCCAAGAGTACAGGATCTTTATTACTACATAAACCATATTTTGATTAAAGCAACACATGAAAGGACAAGAATGAAGTCTTATAGAACTCTTCTTGTAAAATACAGTTTAAAACTATAAATTTGATTTTTTTAAAAAGAGGATTCTACACCAATAATCCTCTTTTAAAGAGGTAAAATTAGCTTTTTTTGCCTCTTTTTTCTCCTTTTTTTCACACAGAATGTGGAAATTTCTACGACAATATGTAAAATATCACAACGCTTTTATTCATTCCTTTTCATCTTTTTGTGCGAATGTGGAAATTTCCACACCACAAATATGCTAAGGAATTCCCATTTTAATGTTAATAAAATAACAACAAATATAGTTGGCATATAGATACATATTTATTGAGGGAATAAAAGAAGTAATAACAATCATTGTGGAAATTTCCACACCTCGTCGAATGCATAATATAACGGGGTAAAATTTCAAGATATCAACACATGGTAATTTCAACATTACTTGGCACAATCTTTGTGTGGAAATTTCCACGTGAACCCATTATTCTGTAAAATATAAAACATAACAATGTTGAATATCAATCTATAGATCTACTAAGAAATCTGATCACTCGAGTCAGTGTGGAAATTTCCACAATAAATATCTTGTCTAAATGTTTTCAAATCTTTCCTTTGATTTGATCAGGTGATCTAGTTTTTGACCCCCCCCCCCCCCCCCCCATGATCAAGATACAAACTTGACTTAAAGGTCGTCAAGACAAATATTCTCACCAAGTGCCTCGAAGATAGGATTAAAATTGTGGCATCTAAAGTGTTAACAAGCGTTTCATTTGATTTGATCGAATTACCTAATTTTTGACCCCACATGACCCAGATCCTAACTTGAACGAGCGGTCATCAGGATAAACATTCTTATTAGTTTCAAACTTAAAACCTGGTCACTAGTGTGTTATAAAAATTTTCCTTTGATCTGACCTAGTGACCTAGTTTTTGACCCACATGACCCCGTTTCAAACTCAGCCTTAAGATCATCAAGATAAATATTTTGACCGGGTTTCATGAAGTTAGGTTAATAAATGTAGCCTCTGTAGTATTAACAAGCTTTTCCTTTGATTTGACCGGGTACCCTAGTTTTTGTCCCCACATGACCAAGATTCGAACATAAACAAGAGGCTATCAGGACAAACTTTTTGACCATTTCTCAACAGTTTCAAACTTAGAGTGTTAGATCGCTAACAAAATTTTCGTTTGATCTGGCCTACTGACGTAAGTTTTGACCCAACTTGACCCAGATTCAAACTTGGCCTAGACATCATTAACATAATCATTTTGACCAAGTTTATAAAAATTTGATAACAACCGTGATCTCTAGATTACTAACAAGCTTTTCCTTTGATTTGACAGGTTGACCTAGTTTTCTTTTTAATTCCACATGGCACAGATTCGAATATAACCTATAGGATATCAAGACAAACATTCTGACTAATTTGACTAATTCTCATGAGTTTCAAACTTAAAGTGTGGACACTTAGAGTATTAACAAGACTTTCCTGTTATCTAGTTTACTGACCTAGTTTTTGATTCTACATAACCCAGTTTCAAACTTGAATTAGAAATCATCAAGATACACATTCTGCCCAAGTTTCATAAAAATTGGGCCACAGCTGTTGCCTCTAGAGTGTTAACAAGCTTTTCCTTTGATTTACCCGTGTGACCTAGTTTTTCAAAATGCTTGATCCAGATTCAAACTTGACCTAGAAGTTATCAAGACAAACATTCTGACCAATTCTCATATTTTAAAACTTAGACTGTAGACCATAGAGTGTCAGCAAAATTTTCCTTCGATTTGGCCTACTGATCTAGTTATTGATCCCACATAATCCAGTTTCAAATTTCACCCAGAGATCATTAAGACAAACATTCTGACCAAGTTTCGTAAAGATTGTGTCACAACTGTGGCCTCTAAAGTGTTAACAAGGCAAATGTTGACGGACGACGCACGGCGGACGACGACGGACGCCGGAAAATGACCGGTCACAATAGCTCACCTTGAGCATTTCGTGCTCATGTGAGCTGAAAAAGCAGTGAAGCTTTTGGGTATACACCTTGTTTAAATCAATTATGAGTAAATACTTTATTACTGTTCTCTTATGCTAGCTATAAACACTACGATCAGGTGTGATTTTCAAAAGTGTAGAGGTTTATCTATTTTCTAAATGAATAATAAAATCTTTATAAACAACCCTAAGGTGTATACCAGTCATCTTATTCCTTTTACATTTTATTATCTCATAGCGAGTGAATTACAGTTACATGTAGAGGTTTAGAAACTGATATACAATCACTCGCCTTTATATTTATGATATTGCCCATATCATCACATGTATATAAAATATTACATCCCCTATTGGTTGCAATATTTTGACAATTGATTGGGAACCTTAGTAGTATAAGAAATGAGGGTTCTGGCGCAGTTTTTTTCAATTTTAATTAGCCACCTTCTTTTAAAAAATCCAAAGCTGACTAATTTCAACAAATTTAAAACAGATTTTAACAAATTATTGTTAAAACCTTTGGTTTAACCAACGAAGACTGATAATTGTACAAACAACCGAATCACTCAAGCGTAGGATTGTTCTACAATCACTCGCATGACTAAACATTCTTAAACTTTCATGTTACTGAAATCACTCGACCGTAGGATTGTTCTACAATCACACGCATGACTGAACATTATTAAACGTTCATGTTATTGAAATCACTCAACCGTAGGATTGTTCTACAATCATACGCATGACTTAACATTACTAAACGTTTATGTTATTGACATCACTCAACCGTAGGATTGTTCTACAATCACACGCATGATTGAATATACGCTTTTGATACATTTTAACTCTTTTTATTGAAATAATTTATAATTGTTTGTTCATTTTCCGTTTGATTATAAATATTTAGTATTTTGTACAGTAAATCATAAATGTTTATACCATCTTGTAACATTTTTATGAAAAATAAACAATAGTAACCGCAGAGTATACTTGTTTTGTCTTGATATTGTATGTTATTATATTTTATATCCGGAATGTAATTAATTACTTCTTTTGGTGGAGGGAGTCCAAATGGGTCAAAGTACAATGTATTAAAGTAACAAACCCAATGTGTTCCAAGTCCGACAGAGTCATCCAAATTTATAATTCCACATTCATTATTTAATTTTGTTTTTGGTAAATTATTTCTACTAAATACACCCCTAAAGTTTTTAATTTTTAATTGTTTAACCCATTGTTCAATTTCAAAGTTAGAAATAGGTTTGTTTATAATTTTTTTTTTTTTTACTATAGGAATTCGTCTGTAAGGTCTCCGTTGAGAATCAATCTGTAGTCCTTTCCCACTTAACAAAGATGTAATCAAAAGTATTCCGAGACTAGCAGCCAGCATACCTAGGAACCCGCCGTCTTGTTTCTGTTTTTGTGTTAATTTAATCACTCCAGATCCTACTAGTTGCTTTCTTTGATTAGGTGTAAGATATGGTGATATTATATTTCTCTTATCATTAGCTACCGAAATCATACCATTTCCAAGTATTTTACTAACACCAGTACTGGCAAGACCAGAAAGGGTTCCGACCCCTAACGGTCCTAATATTTTTGGAGCTATTTTTGCAGCTATCGGAGGAATTGTCCGGCCTAGCAGACCAGCCAAAGCTCCTAAAAATCCACAATTTTGACCTTGACTGGACATTTGCTTTTTTGAAATTGCAATTTCTAATCCCTTATTGTTTTCATAGACTTTTCAATGTGATTAATTTGTGTTTTTTTGTTTAAAAGTAAAGGGAAGTTTCCACGTAATTGTTCTATTTTAATCTAAAAGTATGTGGAATTTATTTTATAAAGGCTGTGCTAATTTTTTCTTTGTCCATCTGTTAGGTTAACTTTATATTCAGATGATAATTTGATGACATTATAAACTTTAAATTAATTTTAATTTTTACTTAATTTAATTTTATTTTTATTTTATTTTAAAAACCATAACAGTTAATTTCCAAAAGTATTGATTTCGACTGTTTCTTCATATAAAACAATTGCATAGACACGAATATTAGCTGCAGGTGGAACATTTAATTTAAGTGTTAATGTAATATGCTTTGGGTCTTGTGTAATTTCTTTCTTCCTTTTTATATTCCAAGTTAAAATGACCAAATTCCAAAATAAACCATAAAAGTTTGATCTATTTAGCAGACTTCCATTAGTTTTATTATTTTGTTTATAATAATAAATTAATTCCATCGTCATATATTCTTGATATAACCTTGTGCATTCCGTTTCTGATAAAAAAACACCATACCCACTCAAGAGACAGGACTCAAGTGCAATTATATTAATAGCATTTACCTTAAATGTATCCAACAGGTGTGAATTATGTTCTTGGAAATTGCTTTTTTCAGGTCGTTGTGAGTAAACAAATATATGTTGTGGTTTTGTTACACCAGCTGTTACTCTAAAGATTATATTATTCTGTTGTGTATCTGCTGACTGTGTCACCATTTCCCGAAGGGACCATTTTGCTTTTGTAAATCTTTCAAGAAATTAAATTAATTCCATAATCGTTAAAAATTAACGCGGAACCCACAAAATTAAGTTAGGTTTACCAATACCCTACCTGCATCAGCAGCATTAGCTCTAAAAATCAATTCGTCATCATTTGTTAATTTTAATGTTATTTGTGTTTGGCTTTGGGGTAATATGTTTTCTTCCAAACCCTGAAAAAATTAATAATTATATAACGGAATTTTAGCATTTACCTCATTACCACCCTGGATTAATCCCTTTCTAATAGTAAAACCTGGATTATATCCATCTTGATCATCCCTGCTTTCAGCAACACAGTAGTAATCTAAATAAAATAAATTCATTTGTCCAGTGGATCGGCATAATCCTTGGATAGTTTCAACTAAATCTTTACATTTTAATTACCTTATATAAATTGTTACAATCATATTGATTTTTTTTTTTCCATTTTGTTAACTACTAACTGATCAATTAATGAGCTGCATTATTAATTAAAGAAATTGATCTCATCAGCTAATTATTACATTAGCAGCTAGTTACTTTAAAACTCTCTTCAAAATAATAATTACAAACCAATCAATATATGAGCTTCTATCATTAATTGTAAAGTGATATCCGGTTTTTTGTTTTGGGTGCTTAACATTATTTCCACATGACAGTATTAATGGCTGTAATCTGATGAATAGATTAGTTCGTAGTATCTTTCACATACTGCTTTTTCTAAACATGTATATATTATATATTATTTTATTTTTTTATAAATTAATTTATTTATACGTGAAACTCTTGATTTAGCGTTAAGCCTATGGGGAACTGTTGTTCCTAATTTGGTACCTTTTACTCCTGTTCCTGATAATATTCTATTTATTCTCATATTAATTTGAATTATTAGTTGAATTATCATTTTTTTTTTAATTTGTTTTTTTTTTTTTTTGCAATTCCTTAGCAATTAAATTACCAACTGCCGGAGAAGGTTTCTTTTTTTAAAATTTTTCAACAATTTTATCAGCAGCTAAATTTCCGACTTCCGTTCCAATCTTTTTTGTTCCACTTTTAAGTGCAGCTTTTCCTGCAGTTTCCAGAGTTTTTTTTTCCAGCAGATGCAGCTCCACTTGAAAACAATTTTGTTAAAGTGTCAGAAATACCTGAGCCCTGTATAATTTCTTGTTCGGTCTGAGCATCTACATAAATAAATATTCCTTTATTTTTTATCATAAACTTTCTTGTACTTTATATAAAAACTAAATTTATATTTCTTTTAAAATTAGTGGTAAAATGTTTGTTCCAATCCATTAAAATTAAATCAGTCTACCAAACACATTGTAATATATATTCTAATTGAATTTGTATTAGTTTTATTAATTTCAGAAAATCCGACTCTGTTGGTTCTTTTTGTAAATGAAAGCTCTTGTTAAATCGCAGTACTTAAATCATAGCTAATATCACTAAAAAATTACCATAACGAGTGAATTATCAAGAAGATCACAATGAATGTAATTGTAATCCACGGGTTGAGTTATATTTGGTGTTTGTATTCCCCATTCGGTTGTGTTTAAAGCATTTTCTCAAATCCAAGTAATGTATGAAAATATGACATTCTTTTTCTTTTAAAATCAAACATAAGAGTTATCTTAATTGAAAGTAAAATAATTTAAAACTACTTTAAATCAAATTCCAAACTTATATTGCAATGTCCTGATTTATCAAATTCAAAATCACCATTACTTATTTATGTTCCCTATATAATTATTGGATGTCTGTAAACCTGTAAGAACCATAAGTAAATATAATATCTTTTCCCTTTCTTTACCATTAGTATAATCAAATTTCTTTTATTGTTCATATTCATCACTAATCTTAGCCAGAGTAAGTCATAGTGTTTAATACTATCCGAACCAACAACATAAGTTTTATTTTTTTATCATTCTAAAAATTTAAGGCACGACTGAATCGAACTGTAAAATGCTTGGAGCATTCTTAGTGATGTTTTTAACTGTTTTCAGAACTTAATACACTTTTTGTTTCCATTTTAGTTACAATTTATTAAACATATTTTTAAATAAAAGTGTAAATTCAAGAAAAATATTTTTATGTAACATTTTCCCATTTTGTTCTGGGTAAAATTGTTGGTTCATTTTTAATAGTTCAGCATTATGCAATACTCAGTGTTTTAGTTTCTCATTAATGTTCAGGAATTTTTTTGAACCACAAAATAAACTCAAATTTCTGACCAGTTCTTCTGGTTTAACACGTACAAGACTTAATTAAAACCTTCTCCTCTAATTACTTTTTTTAATTTCATGATTTTTTATTGATAGGTAATCTCTGATTATTTCTGTTAACTTTAAATATTTTCTACAAAGTAATGAATGTTTTTATTATTGTTATATCTTTTATTATCAAATCATTTAAATCATCACCTGCTTTTAGTGTTAATTACTACTTTTCCAGTGTTTTTATTTACAACCAATTTGGTTTGACTATCAAGTTTTTTAAGATCAATATTTAAATTACCAATATTATCCATTTGGTGAAAATTTTATACTTTGTCCCTTTGGTAAAGTGACACTTTGTTTTCATATTATGATACTTATTCCCTTTCCCATATATTTTCCCTTGATAAAGAATAATCATTGAGTACATTGCTCTAGAAATTTTTTTTTTTATTTTTATAATTATCCGACCTTAGCTAATATTGCCTCTTTTGGTTTTAATCGATTTTTTGTTGGTTTTTTTCATTCTAGTTATTGACCCAATTTTTTATATCCCCTAATACATTTTCTATGATATTCTCTACTTCTTCCCTAGTCATTTTTTCTTCTGGATCTTTAGATGTACTGTGAAAAAAAAATAAAGACTGCTTGTGGTGTGTTATATTTTTCTCTGTCTAAAAGATTTAAATCAATTTCTTTATTTAACACCGCTGGATCGAATGTATCAAATGGCAATTCCTGTTCTGATTCTTCTGACTCATACTCATCCTCACCAGTTGTTTCATAATCCAGAGATTCTTTAATTATATCAGTTGTTGGAACCGGTTTTTCGGTTATTCCAATCTTTTCTCTTCCATAATCTTCTTATTCTTTTAAATTTTCTCAGGTATCCATCTATAAGGTTCATCCCCAAATTCTATTTCGGTATAGGGAGTCGGTTTTGGTGGTAATAACGTTTGGCGGTCTTGAAATACTGTGGTAAACCTTGATATGGTTGTATATACTTTTATTCAACACCTAGTGACTCAATTGTTGTTTTTATTGCAGGGTTAATGCTTTTAACTGACGTTGATAATTTCGTTTTTGACTTCTATTTACTTCTGTAATTGTTTATAAATTTTCATTATACATATCCCGAGTTGTAGCTTTTCTTATTTTTTCTCACGTTATTTCTTCGCTAAGAGCTCTTACCTTTTGCCCGACTAAAGTCTTTTCTTATTCTTATTACATTAATTTTTGAATGCATTTTATATATAATGTAAGATAATGTAATATTTTTATATAAGGGAATTCCAAATTATGAAAAAAAGTGATTAAATCTAATAACTTTAAACAACATTATCCTTTTATGCCCGGATTCCAGATTTAGAATGTAATATGGATCTTCTGGATCGGGAAAAACGAATGTATTAATGCATATACTTCGAAAACCTCTTATATTTTATGATAAATTATACCTATATGCTAAAATCCTACAACAATCTAAATATCAGCATTTAATTAAAATCTTAAATGAAATTGCAAAAAAAATAAAATATATCCAAATGAAATACTTGAATATTCAGCTGATCCCAACCAAATCGAACCTTGTGAGAATCTTGAACCAGAGAAACAAAAAGTAGTAACATTTGATGATTTTGTATGTGAAGAAGAAAAGGTTCGAAATGAAATAACAAAATACTTTATTCAAGGACGTCACAAAAACTGTTCTGTTATTTATTTAATAGGGGTAGGAACTTCACAGGTCGCCCAACACGACAAAAACGAAAATGTTGCAGGCTCGGTTTGATTGAGCCTGTTCATGGACGATAGTCAGACATACTATAAAAACACCAAAAGAGATTCGAATTAAACTGTTTCACATTAGATTTTTTTGACAATCCAAGTAAAAGAGAAAATGATACATTTGATAATGAACAAATATAGATTACAACTCTTTTGTTAATGCAACAAAACAAAAATATGATTTTTATATGTTGACAAACCAAGGAAGTTCCTAAGAAAAAGCTTTACCTGTATAATATAATGGGAAATTTTAATGATGTAAAACGAAAAAGTGAACCTGACAGTATAAGTAAATAGAAAAAAGTGGAAACTTCACAGGTCGTCCAACACGAGTTAAGTTTGATATAGATTTAAGTGATTATGTTAATAGAAAACAATTCAAAAAGCTTAAAAAGGACATGGACTCATATCTTCATAAAAATAAGAAACTTGATAACACAATGAACAGAGCATTAGATAATGGGAGGTAATGACATAATCATATAGGAAATCCAGATATAACCCAACGATGCAGTTTCAAGACCGTTTATGTATAAAAAATTCCAATGTAATAGATGAACTATAATTTGAAGAAATCCAAATATTAAACAGACCTAGAAGCACAAGTAAAGATATTGGAAGAATTAGAAAATGGATGGGCTAAGTAGACCATTATTAATAGTTGAATTACAAGTAACTCGAAGAAGAAATTGAAACTATAGTTGATTCTGTAAAAAGACTTGAAGAAAATCTGATTTGACAGATGACAACATAAAAAAAGTATTTAAGAACAAATTTTGATAAAACTTATACAACCAAGTTCAAGAAATAAAAGATAGTATGATAAAACATGAAGAACTAACAGACAAGATTATTGAGCTGAGAAAAAGTTACAAAAATAATGTATCAGTTTAGAAATGAAAACAGAAATCAATAAACTAAAAACTGAAGCTGAAAAAAGCATCAAGATTTACTACTCGATACATTTTCAAATAATTTGCAGAATATAAATCTGAGGCTAGAAAAAAGCACTTCCACAAAGAGGCATGACCATGACACAGCAAATAGAATAACCTTAAAAAAAACAACTTCGAGACTAGATAAGTACTATCGATGTACGTAACAATTTACTTTACGCAGACTTAAGTGAACTTACAGGCCTGTTACAAAAAGATATTAACAAAGCTAATACAAAATTGAAGAAAATAAAAGATGCACTGAACTTTTAGTTGAAAAATCAGTGATAACCAGAAATCGATTACTGCTTAATACTGAAGCAATTTCTACTAATACTCAAGCAATTCAACTACTTGTAAAAATTACATAAGTTAAAAAATGTTTTATAAACAAGCAACACACGAATTAAGCTAGAACAAAGAAATACTGTTGACAATTTGTCTGCTTCTGAAAGTTTGCTACAACAAAACAAGTTTTGATGATTTAGCTGAAGTAATTCTAAAACTTAATGAAAATTATCAAGCAATAGAAGAAGAACTAGAAAAAGTAAGACGAGAAGTGTTTCTCTTGCATAGTAAATAGCAGACAACTACATGTTAAGGAATTATATGACTGAAATATGTTATTGAAATAAACAATCAACTGTCAACATAATAAAACTTTATACCTTTTGCTTTGTTTGGGTGCGAGCTAGATCATGCCAGATAAAATATCTAACCAAGCTTCATGCACATTAAATAAACAAGTGTTATCAAGCTTTTACTTTGATTTGACTGGTTGACCTAGTTTTTTATCCCGTATGACCCAGTTTCAAACCTGGCAATCATCAAGAAAAACATTCTGACCAAGTTTTGGCCATAAATGTGGCCTAAAGAGTGTGAACAAGCTTTTCCTTTGATTTGACCTGATGTATCAATTCACGATTTGACCTGATTTAACAAGTCATGACCCCAATCTATGTGTTATGCTTATAAATAGGGAAGAACACATTCAGTTTATCATTTTTATTCATCAGCCCTGGGAAAATCAAGAGAAACAATAAAAGCTTCAGATAATAATACAAATTGCTATTATTAATCTATTTGTAGACTTTGTGATCATATTTCCCCCCTGGATTAGAGAGTTAATTATAAATAATTATGATTCCATGTAGGAAGTGTCTAAGGTATGGATCCATACCTCTAGAACTTGATTCTAGACGTACGGATTGGTACCTCTAAACAAGCCTGTTAGGGGTTTTCTAGGGGTATGCATGGATCTCCTTTATCTAGAGATTTAATGTTATTTATATCTTAAATCTTGTTAAAAATGAAATAATAAGTATGACTAAATCGGTGTTCACTTATAACTTGGATCTAATGGTTTACAGAATTACCAGCTAGCGTTCATCTGATTGTTTACCTAATCTTTCAAAACCTAAATGCCCGATAAACTCCAACTGCAGTGAATATACTGTTCAGTGCCAATTAGCTTCTTGTAAAATAAACTGTTGATAATAGATTAATGGACGATTCTAATTCTTAAATGATTCTATTTGAAATTCAGCAATAAAAAAATTAAATAAGGCATAATAATTAATATGCAACTTTAGCAAGATATTATGATAATCGGCACAGAACTGATTGTTTAATAATCAATTAACAGATATTAAGTAAAATGTACCATGTATCTCGTAACGGCTACCAAATGTGTGGAAAACATATAGCACTAATTGGTAATTATCATTAAAACAGTTGTTTTTCCCCAAACATATTTAACATTACTTAGTTTAATTTTTATATCTTTTTTTTTCTGCCAATTCGTAATCTTGTTATTTGGTGTTTCTTGCTTACGGGAATTTATATATGTTCCAAAAGAAAATGTAACAAACCGTTGGATGAAAGTTGTCATCTGTAAACCATTTAGATCCAATTTAATCAAGTTTAATGTGAATTCTGCTGAATTCAATTATTTTGTTAAATTATTTCATTTACAACAAAATTTGAATTATAAATTACCCTTAATCTCTAGTAAAATGGTGTCTGTACCCCTTAGAAAACCCATATCAGGTAGGCAAGAGGTACCGTTCCGTACAAATGACACTTTGAACTCCTTCCATATACGAGATCATACGAAAACACATTTTTGAAATAATATATTTTCTGTTTTTAAAGTTAAAATGTAGTCTCCTAGCTCTTCCGAACACCGTTTTCAGTATTCATTTTGATTACCAAATCTCTAACCTGCCTTATACGAGCTGGTTCCCTCAGCGGACCCCTAACTTTAACCACTGCATGCCCTACATTTGGGGTAATATTGTCATCATGCAAGGCCGAGGCCACCTGATACGAGAAATCAAATCTTACAAATATTAGTTGACAGTTCTCTGGGGACTTGATGCTCGAGATTGTATAATATACAATATTCTTTGTTCTAACACGTAGATCTGCATGATATATATATAAATAAATATATATATATATATATATGGGCGCTCCATGAGAAAATCTGTATAGTGACAATTTCAAATAAAGAAAACAAAATATTCAAGGGAACATTCTTTAACTTTAAAATCTAAAACTTTGAAGTGATTATCTTCATTATCAAAGAGCACAATGTTTAAAAATCGCCGAGGGCATTTTGAGACGGTGACGTTAAGAACGCAAGTAAGACGTCGCTGTGCAATGTCGTGGTGTTTTTTCAAGTCCAATTAATGGAACAAATTAGCCCTTACGCTTTACTTAACATCATACATGTGAATATTTGGTGGAACAGTTTCAACAGTTCAACTGAAAAAATAATTTAACCGTATAATTTTGGTTTTCATCCATTCGCGGTCCTTTTATCAATACACCTCTATATTTTCATGATGCAATGGGTGCTTTGGGAATTTCGTTGCCCATGACAAACTAACAACATTTATATGAAAATGTAGTAGAATTTGATTTGTCTTAGATGAAAGTATTAGAATATATTAGTTTCAAGCTTCTGGAGCAAAATAAGAAAGCAGCGATTTTCCAGTATTTTAAACTACTAATTATGCAGTATTTATATTATGTCACTAATACAGGTTTTCTCATGGAACGGCCCATATATATATAAATTTCTCTTTTCCATTTGAGCCGTGCATGGATTGACTTAAAGTTCTTATGAAAACCCTTTATACTGTATACGAACCTTCCAGCATAGTAGATGTAATTCGTGGACTCTGCTCGACATTTATTTTATCACTGATTCTCTGCATAATCGTATGACTAAACTTTGACCGAGTTAAATAAAAATTATGCAGAAATCTGTTTTTTTCTTGTTGTTTACGAATGAGTATGGTTCCCTCTCGCACGAGATGTTGCACTGCATTCAATAAATGATATCGAGAACCATCAGCCCAAGCAGTTTAAGTGTACATTATGAACGAAATGTTAAAACTATTTCAATATAAAATGCAAATGTTATCAAGCTTATTTGAAATAAAATTATTTTAGTGTTATATTTAAAATAGGCAAATATCCGTTTGTTGATTTATTAAACATTTTAAACGACATATGATTATAAAAAATACATTGTAAAGAAAATTTTCGTTTGCGTAAATTTTGCCTCTTGAACCAGGGAAAGGCGTTATTTTATCATTCGGAAGACATATCATCCCTTCTGCCGTTGACGTCAAACATTTGTGAAGATTCGACATAATGAGTAAAAGGACATAAAACATCCAGGTTATGGGGATGGTAGCTTTATATAAATAAACAGTATTTTTAACCAAAGTGCACTGCATGACTCGACCGTGCAGATGGAATAATTTATTTGGAAACAAGTTGATTCGGACAATGGCTGATTCGGCTGTCATATTCATTTTTTGATTCATTTTGTATTCAAGATCATGACATGTTGGAAACTTTGTATCTAAAATAAACTGAACACGTCACTGAAGCCCGGAAGAGGGTATGTAAATTTAACGTTTTTAGCGTGTTGCAGGACCCATAAATCGGACAGTAGGAAAACGCTAATTATCGTCATTTATGTCTTGCAGAATCACTTTTCGGTCGTTGTAAATGATCAAAACGACATGTTTACCTTGTTTGCATTCAGCTATTAATGTTTGATATAAGGCTGTCGAGAGTTAAGAAAATTCAGCTGGCTTATATACAACACAAAGGTTGAATTAAAAACAACTGGTTTAAATGCATTTAACTCGTGTTTAAAACGCATTTAGCTTGTGTTATTAACGGGAAACCCTTGACACTTGTTTTAAATCACGCAATTTCCTCGTCTGCATTTAGCAGATTGTAGATGAGTACCCCATTGAAAAATGCTGGGGTCTAAAAGCAAGTATACGCGTTGAAAGCACACGCAACTTCCCCCAGCGAGAGTTGTCACAACATTTCGTGAACAAATGTAAATATTTTAATTTTGTAAGTTTTACTCACCGATTTTCAAGTTTTGTAGTGGCTGTTGCACATAAAGCAAATGTCTCTATACTTGTCAACAAATGATAAAAAACTAACGCCAAAATACACATCGCATTTACGCGACTGTCCGGATTTCGAGGTCTTCCGAAAGTCTGGGTCGCCAACAAGTAGTTTATATAATTTGACGCAATCCTCGGAAATATTGATATAATCTTACCACATGGGCTATACGATCCCCACTTGATAGACCAAAATAGATGAAGCAATTTCCAATGAAATTTCCATCGCTTTTAATACTTTACATGCTATAGGTTTAAATGCTAATTATTTATCGAATTGGCCATAGATTCAAATAAAACTTACATGTATCAAAAGTGAATTTGCAGACGAAAAAAGTCACTACCACAAAGTTTACCATATTTATGATATTACGGGAACAGTTCTGTTCCGGGCACCGTAAACTTACATTTTTCTGATGTTGTTAAACGCTGATTGGCTGTCAGTTGTGACATCGTAAAAAAGCATTTCGAGAACAAACAAATTACTTTAACTGGTAGAAAACTATTTCTGAGGCCATGCATGTAAGATTTAATAATGTTTCTGTCAGATCAATATTTTGATCGATACAGGAACTTTCGATCCAATGTATGGATCGACCCTGAATATCTGTATTTGTTACATAACGAGAACAGGTACACACCCTAGCTAGTGGTTGTCATAATTAAGATTTGTTAACATTACAAAACACAGGCTAAATATAAGGTTTTTTAAACTTTTGCTTTCACATTCAAAATGTTGAAAGCTAGGTTCAGATTGTGGAAGGGTTGTCAGAATGAGTTTTTCAATAGCATGTCTTCAGATCCAAAGCATAGAGTTAATTGTAGATGTCAGACTGACCCTCTGATCACCATTCAGCAGCTTTTCAGACGGAAAATGTTTGGTTTTGGGTCAAGTCTAATTTAATAATTTCTGTCGAGAATTTTCAATGCAAAATCAACCTGTTTAATCTGTTGTTGTTTATTTCATAGATGTGTGGTGTTGTATATCATACAAAGAAGATGGGGTACTAAAGGTACAGAGAAAGGGAAGTTGGTGCCAGAGGCCGACCAAGAAAGATGTGGGACGACATTGCGCATAGGAGAGACATGTACTGCCGAGTACATTGACAACAACAACAACATATATACTACCACTGTGCTGTTTGCGTCGTGTGTATCGTTTTAGATACTATATATAAAATGTACTAATATTCAAAGCGTGTAGGGAGTGGAAACCAAGTTTTAAAGACCTTGAACTTAGTCCCAATTTCCCAAAAAGCAGTATAGTGATCATCTACATATGGAGGTCAATGATCATGCCTGGAGCATATTTATGATCTTCAAAATATTGATTCTTTCTTTAATAACTGCCACAATTGAAAAAAGCATATCTCTCATATACCAGAAAAAAAGCAGAATAAATCAAAAATCGGAAATAATAAGCAAAATCAGTCTAACAACGAAAAACCGCCAATTAACCCTTTACCAGTATATAGATACGTTCAGTATTGATATTGATAACCAATACACTGGATAGCATATGCTCTGTACAGGTTATTGGAGAAAAATGAAAAAATTATACCCATGTTACTCAGATCAGAATTAGTCTATGAATGCTTATTTTAACCATTTATAGTATCCAACATATTTTTTTTTGGGTGGGTGGGGGGGGGGTGCTGAGGGGGATTGAAATTTCTTTCTGATATATTTTTATGCCCCCGGCATCTACTGATGCGGGAGGCATATAGTGATTGTCCTGTCCGTCCGTCCATACGAGGTAAACCAAATGGGACCGTTTTCGTCTAAGCAATTAATACCCCTTACCTAGAATGTACATGATACTTAATTCAGATGTAACCTTGCCCATTCCCTCCATCTTCCAGACATCCCTGACCTCAGATTATTCTTGACGTTGAACCTCATTTGACTAGTTGCATTATATGTGCCATCTCTTGGTTAACCCAAATGGGAACCGTTTCGGTCTACATCAATAACCGCTACAAGACTGAATTTATACTAATAAAATCCTGGAAAGTAATCCATCGACCACCGAGAACAAAGGCAGATAGTGAAAATTGCAGACTCGGTTTGATTGAGTCTGTTCAGGCAGTAACGGAAAAAGCAACACTGCCCACGCCCCCTAGCACTGGCTTAAGCAGAATTCAATCTTCAAATCCTAAATGAGTTGAAATCAATGGATTCCGAAGGAACCAGAAAATATAACAACACGAATGAAGTCGGGCGACTTTTTACGGCCGCCACACAGCACTTAACACCCGCTGTTGTAAGTAAATAAAATCCTGGAAAGTAGATCCCTCGACACCGAGGTGTGCAAGAAACCTGTGACCATTCTCACTTCAAACATCACCTGACCTCAGTTTGACCTGACCTTGTTTTGGACTTAGCAGGTGTGTTTTGTATCGACAAGGAATGCCAACGGGGCATCAAGCGTTTAATTGAACGCAGCTCTTTGTTCATACTTTTGTGATAAATAATTCTCAAAATAGAAAGCTACAAACCTAAGACCTTAGAAAATGATTATAATTCAGCTGTTTTCAGCTTGGATTCCAAAGATAAGAAATATTTTTATTGTTACAAATTGACAATTTTATTAATTGAAGGTATAGAAATGAAAATCTAAAAACTTTTATATTAAGTGTTTTTTAAAATAAACAAACTGGTCTAAGCATGTAGTCATTAAACTCTACACTTAAACCAAACAGAAGTTCATAGATCATAAAACTAATTAAATACATGTACATACGTTTTGATAAAAAAACATTGATCAAAGACACTTTCTATGAATCTTTGTTGATCCACATTATCAAAAATAATGCAAACAACACAATAGGTTTGTTTTGACAGCTGTGCACAATAAACACATTTCCAAGGGATCCAGGTCAATTAGTATAATTTCCATAATGATGGCAAGTGATCTATGGGTTATAATGGTTGTTATGGTAACCACACCTTTCATTATACTGACATAAAATAGAGAAAAGTGGAAAACTTCCCACAGGTCGCCTCAACACGACAAAAACGACGATGGTTGCGGCTCGTTTAATTGGGCCTGTTCAGGACGTAGGGTAAATGCATGCAACCGTCCCCACGCCCCAAGCCACCGGTTGAGCAGAAAAACTCAAAATTTACACATGCTAAAAGAACAAAAAGCAATTTAGAGACATCCGCAGATGTATTCAAACGGCGGTGAACAGAAACCTTCAATGAACACGTGTTGAGGGTGTAATTCCATGAACAAGCGGGCGTTGGTCCCCAGATAAAATAATGGATTTGCCCCAAACGAGAAAACAATGGCAGAATAAACAAACTAGAATTTAGGAAGGGGAACTAAGGTTATGGAGCCTGCGTATCACAGATATTGTGAAAAGACAAAATTAAAAAGCAGGCATATCCAAGGGGTGATTATACAATACCCAATGCTATGAAACCGGGAGTATTGGAACTACCCAGGCCGAAATGGTCATGCTGAGAAACTAAATATTACTAATAACACGACATAAAAGTCGTGCTGAACGATCTGAGAAGATCGAAATAAACTCCAATCTAATGTCTCACTTTTACACCCCTATGACTTACAGACAAATTAAATATTAACCCATCATCCTGATGCTCTAGTTATCAGTACCACTAATTAGAATAGGTGACTACCAGTAATAAAATCCAGTTATCATGCTGGGTCAGCAGTCCTATTTCTGGGTTGCTATATGAATTGTTCAGGCTATGTGTGCACACTAAGATAAGGATCGTATATTTATTTTATAATGATCGTAGGTGCAAAATACTGGTAATCAGAAATTAAACGATTCTAATACAAAAACACTGTATTGAGCTTCAGCTGGTGTTTATGACTTGATTTAATTAAAAACACCTAAATACAGTATGTGACCAGTGATAAATCTTAGATTTGATGAAAATCCAAAAAGGTTCACCATGCAGAAAATGTTCACCATGCACTTGTATGGTCATCTTTGATACAACCCAGAAAAAAAGTAGGCGAACATCAACTGCATACAGTTATAATTTTTCCGCAATTTTTAGATGAAAATGACTTAATAATCTTATATTTATGGATATTAAAAAGCCAGTTTCAGGCTTTGTAACTGCCAATTTCAGAACTAAAAATACTTGGCAAGTATAAGCAGACCTAATGTACATCATGTAATATATTAAAGAATAATACTGATAAGTAAATTTTATAAAATTTACATAAAATTAAGGAAATAAAAAACGTGTGTGTGTGTGTGGGGGGGGGGGGGGGGGGGGGGGGGGGGGGGGGGGGGGGGGGGGGGGGGGGGGGCGAGTTTATCCTACAAATGTAGAATGGTACCTATCTTGGTGAGTGCATGGGGCTTTAGAGTCAGTGGGGGGGGGGACACATAAACAACGCGGTATATTTCCGCTAAACTACATCAACTAGAACATAATCAATACAAAAGTCTCGCATTTGCCTGTCATGACATATCTAAAGTGAAATACACCAAAATGCACACCGTTTTCAAACGATAAAATCTGTAAGTTCTTACTAGAGTCAGCCGCTGGAAGTACCCTCATATGGTCGTCAATGAAGAAAATAGCATCTTAAATATGGTAGCCAATTAGCCGGTTCAATTCGATTTCATGCAAAAGATTAACCGTTTTCAAAATTTTAAAATCGTCCCAGCCCTACTACAACCATTTCCGACCATTTAAAGAAAACAATGAATTGTTTCAACGTGCTACATGTACAAATGCTTTTAGTTCCGTTTATCTTAACTTTTTTGCGGATCATGCTCTTTGATTAAGCAACAAACTTGCTATTATATATTCAAACTGTCTACCAGTGCTACATAGGTGCTTGTGTTCCAGTACGCATGCATGTGGATAGTGTGTTATGAAGCACATTGCAAACTTTCTATATTTCCATAAGTTACCTTAGATTCAGAGGTAAAAAAATAAACAGTATGCACATTATCTACATTAATCCCTGCACTAAAATCTTTTGGTGGTAAAAGTACGGTTGTTTTTTCCATAACAACACTGGGGGGGGGGGGGGAGAGGGGGCATGGGGGGGGGGGGGGTGGTGCACGTGTGGGGGAGGATGTAGGATATGTGGTGTGATAGTGATTGATTGTGGATATAGGAGAGGAGTGGGATAGAAGGGGGAGAGGGGGCTAAGGGTGGGAGTTGGGTGAGTGGGGGACGGGGGGTGGGGGCGTGGACGTTGGAGGGTGGGGACAAGGTGTTTGTTATAATAGATGTAGCGCTTGAGTTTTTACGGAGGTAGGTGGTGGAAGATGGAGCCAAGTGTTTTAAATTTCACAGAGGTGGGGAAAAGGGTTATTTTATTTTTGAATTATGATGAATGGGGAAGATAGGGTTTGGGGTTTTAGATTGTGTTGGGTTTGGGGTTTTTTTTGGTGTTTTTTTATATTGGTATGAGGGAGTTTGAATGTATATGGATATTATGGGGGTGTGTAGGAAAATTGAGTGATTAAAGTAAACAAGAGAAAGGTCTGGGAAAAGTCTGCAAAATTGCCGTCATTGGTAGCTATATACATTTACATAAATATGTCGGGAACTTGGGTTATTGGGGGATGTCGGATGAACCCTGTCAGATTATTACAGAGTGGGTAGTGTCTATCAAAAAGGTATATGTAGACTTATTTCATGTTTACCTGTGGTCAGTTAATACAAACGGTTAAAAGGTCTTTGAATAGGAATACCACTGCCTCAATATCAATTGAAAATTGAAGATTTTGACTTTGCACCAAACAAGCTGTGCTATTTTCACAAAATTGTGCTCTTAAAAATGCTGTCAAGTTTTTAAAGCAAGTTGCTGCAACTCTCCTACAGATGACAGAGTTAAAAAATAATCACTTCGTCAAAATTCTGTGAATGTATGTTTTCTGTAGCGAAATCTTCATAGAAGTGCTGATTTCGGGGTATTTGTTTATTACAATTTTTGGACGTCTCTAGCATACAGGCTTAAACATTAAATTAATAATAATAAATGGCATTGATTTGGATGCTATGAGCTGTCAGATTGGCCGAGTGATCTCAGCAGCTCAGACGTTCATCCTTTTTCATGCTGCTCAATTTCCGGTTGGGGACACTATAAATGATAAGAGAGATATCAAACTATCCTATAATTAATTTTAGTTTACTTTGAAATGTAAAAAACAGCTAGTTTTTTATGACACATAAATTTTGTAATGTTTCACTTGCAGAAATATCATTGCCGAAATCGACTGAATAAAATGAATCTACTGATATTGAATCACAGACGTCAAGTAAATACACTGGTTACAAAACAGCAAGTAAAAAAAAATGAAAGGTAAGTCAGTAATACAAATTGATCAAATACTGATTTGAATTAAATAGAACAACATATTGAACGGAAGATTGCAAGGAGGATCGATTTCAGGGATATGTTTATTACAATTGTTGGAAGTCTCTAGCGTACAGCTTAAACATTTATTATTAATAATAAATGACATTGATTTTGCTGCTATGAGTTGTCAGATTGGCCGAGTGGTCTCAGCGTAATTCGATGTACTTTCTTTGTTCCCTGACTGTCAATTTTCCAGTTGGAAAAAATTAAAATACATTGCCAAAGTGTTAGTATACAGCTCTTCTGTAAAGTCTGTGCTTTTATTGATAAAAAAGAATGAAATTGGACAGTATTGTATGACACAGATTGTTTTGCAGCATAACCAAAGTTCATGCATGTCCAAACAAATAAAATTATTATTAAAATATATATTAAATCAATACACAACTAGTGCATAGAAAGTTGTGCTACAAAAGGAACCAAACTCCAACACAGTTTTACCTTCCTCTATCTTTACAGTTGACAAATATCCCTTACACGGAGGTTGCAAAATGAACTAGAATGGTGTTGACAGATAAAAATGTTTTATTCATAATGTAATCCACCGACGGCTCAATAATTTATTTTTGTTATTTATTTAGGTTTTACGGGCGCACCAAACACAGTATAGGTTTATATGGCGCCAAACCAGGGACGACAAATGCTATTAAGAAAAATGCCATAACTAAAACAACTGACACACAAAACAAATGACGAGTCTACACAATTGTCCCTGATGGCTAACAAGTTTTTATTGAAATGAACAGAAATGTAGGAAACTTAAAAAAACAAATGTAGTTTGTCATTAGGTCGTCCAAGTAGGGCACAACTCCAGACAACATAATCGAGCAAAAAAGCCCACGGCAACATGTTACATATCCATTTCATTGCCGTGATATATAACCAAGTTTCATGTTCATTGGATGGAAACTGTAGGACAAAAGTGGTACAATGTAATGGAAATATTTCGAGATCCAAAAGGCAACAACTCCAGAAAAAATAATTAGGCATAGAAGCCCTGATGTATTACTCATGTCCTCTTCATGTTGATGATGTAAACACAGTTTTATATGAATTTGATGGCAATTGTAATGAGTTTTAAGTTTTTTTGACACTGAAACATAAAAGGAGTTAATTAAACATCTTAGGAATAAGTATGCGATAAAAGTTTTCATTACGTAGTAAGCTGGTTTCATTTTAAAACCTAGAGCTAGAAGTCCGAAGTCATGTACATCAACATACACGTCACCCCTTGTTATAATAATATTTGTGCCAAGTTTATTTGTGCTGCAATACATCATAACAAGAGGGACCTGAAGGCCCTTTATCACTACATGAAGAAAGTAGGTCAGTAGGTCACATTCATGGTCACTGGTCAGTTTTAAGATCAGGGTGCAAAACTGTACAGTCATCCACATTTCAAGGCTGTATGTTAAAAAACAAAGAAGTAGGTCAATTGAGATCAACATTCATTTAACATTCTGACCAAGTTTCCTTATAGTATGATCATAATTGTGGCCAACTAGCTTTTCTTTTGATTTGACCTGGTGACCAAGTTTTTGACCCCACCTTACCAAGATTTGACCTGGTACTAATTTCTGACTACTTGCTCTAAAGATAATCAAGGTAACAATGCCATGACCAATATTTTCCATGAATATAAGTGTGTCGTCTAGGGTTTCACCAAGTTTTCTTATGATTGATCTGGTGCCCTATGGTTTTGACGCCCTCCTGACCCAGATATGACTTTGACCTAAAGATCATCAGTTTTAACATTCTGACTAAAGTTTTCTTTATAGTAGTTCAAAAATGTGGCCTCTAAGTGTTAACTTAGACTTTTCTATTTGATTTGTCTTGTGATAATAGTTTTTTAATAATACCTCACCAAAACAAGATTGACCTTTCCTAAAAATCGTCAAGGTTATCATTCTGACCAAGTTTCATTAAGGTATAAACATAAATGAGGTCTCTAAGAGGGCAACAAGCTTACCCTTGGTTTAACCTGGTGACCTTGTTTCTGACTCCACTTGACCTAAACATATTCAAGGTTAATATTCTGACCAAGTTTCATAAGATACAATCATAAATGTGGCCTTCAGAGCGTTAACAAGCTTTTCCTTTGATTTGACCCTGTGACCTTGCTTTTGACCTCACCTAACGCAGATTTAAAATTAACCTAAAGATCATCAAGATTGACATTCTGACAAAGTTGCATGAAGATATTCATACATGTGGCCTCTACATTGTTAACAAGCTTTTCCTTTGATTGACCTGGTGACCTAATTTTTGACCCCAGATTACCCAATATCAAACTCGTCCATGATTTCATAGATAGTAACATTCTGACCAAGTCTCATTAATATTGGACAAAACTTGTGACCTCTAGAGTGTTAACAATCAGGTTTCGACGACTGACGGACGACGGACACAGGGGGATCACTAAGCTCACCATTGAGCACTTCGTGCGCAGGTGATCTAACACGTTACAGACAGACAAACTTTCAGTTTGTGACAACTTAATTGTGACCTTGACTATCCATATGAACTAGCATGTTGACCAACGAAATATACATTAATAACCGTGCCAAGTAATTTTGAAAATCCCACCCCATCAGGGAAATAAAATACTGATAATGAGAAAAACATTATTTGAATAGCACTTTCCACACCACAAAAAAGCAAAAGCACATATACTTTCTATAAAGCAAGTTCGAAAGATTGATACTTTTTTCGAAGATTACAGTATTAAGTTACATTGTTTATGTAGAACTATGCTCAGTGAATTGAAAAAAAAAGATAATATTGTGCCAGCAGATGATTATTCAAAATGCGCGTTTGTAATCTTCCATATGTATAATCATTAACACTGTTGAGGCTTCAAAGTATTTAAAACAGGTTCTTAATGCATGACATATATTTCCTTTACCCTAATTCTTGATATTTCTTTTCCGATTCTCCCTATTTGTGTCTGGAAATATGATTACACGTTTTGTATTATTCAGGTAACCATATTACAATTTTTATGTACAATTCTTATGTAGAATTATGCTATGAAAGGAACAATGTTGTTGCAGTATTGACCGGGCACATATTTTCTAGAAGAACACACCTTTCTTAACTTCCATTACCAACTATGAGTTTTCAGTGTATTTTTCAAATTAATCTAAGGCAGGTTCTTCATGCATGATGCATATTTTCCGATCTCCCCAATACTTTGATACTTCTATTTCCCTTATTCTGGAAATGTGATTGTACATTCTGTATGATTCATCAAATAGTTCATATTTGTCGACCAATGCTTCAAAACTTGTGGTCCTTGAGATGAACATCTAAAATGAGAAAAATTAGTTAATTTTACATTTAGTATAAATCCTACAATTTTCATTTGTTCATAACAACTAATAGTGTATTTTATTAATACAAATCTAAATTGTTATATCTTTAGAATATATCAGTATCAAGTCCTTATACAGATATATTAAGATAATGTCCATGACTTATTAAGAGTGGTTACACAGTACCCTATACAAGTACGGAGACTAAACCCAATAATTTTTTAACAGATATATTGTATTTCTCTATTATTATGTCTTCATACACCTCCATTTTCAATTAACACTTCATGATGATTATATAACAATTTCTTTTGAATTGTTTAAACTGTGAGTAGGCCTACATAATGTACAAGTGTATTTGTGATATTTTAAAATAAAGTACATAACTCAAGAAAAGCAACATGAAATTGAAGTCTGATACAATATTGCATGTCTGCTTCATGTGAAGGAATTTCATTTCAACTACATTTACAGTGTGGTCCCGTAAGGGAAACTGTACGAGAGGAGTACATTAAATACAAATATAACTGTTATATTTTAAAAGAAGGGAGGGTGGGGGATGGTGCATGACATCTATGGTAAATATGTATAACACGTTACGAGGGTACTGGATAAAATGTGGAGGAGGATGTGAGTACATACCGTAGTATGTATCTAATTCAAAGTCCAAAGAGGGCCATAAGTTTAAAAATGAGTCATCAGATGTAAAATTCACTAAAGTAATTGTATGTCTGCTGCCTGGCCATGAAATATACTATGATCCATTTGAATTTGATTGAATTTGCAGGTGTTTTAATACACAAGGTATCAAGGTAGTTGTGATGTAATAATTTAAAAGTAAATAAATAGCAACAAAATAATCAAATTTGATAGCCCTGTCCATTTCATGCTGATGTTGTGTACAAAGTTTTATATGAACTGATAATTAATATATACGTAATAAAAAAATTAATAAAAGCAGCAACTATCCTCTACCTTTTTGATGTCTACAGTTCATGGTCTAGCCAAAGCTCCATAAGGCTGCACTGATGGTATTATTCCTCCATATCATACGCTTAATTGCAAAAAACGACCAACATGCACATTAATATATAGACCAAATTTACTTTCACAATTAACTGTGCTTTCTCGTTCAAATTCAATTGTACTTTATATTAAAACAATTTGAGAAATACATAAATCAAAAATCAATATCAAAGTTAGTTTAATAAATGTAAATGTCACATTTATGTTCAAAACACTGACACCTACCTGTATAAAAAAATGCAGTCTTACTCTTTGGTAATTATAATATTCTTTGTCCCAATTGTTATTTGATCAATTTACATCTTCATCTGAAATAAGTAACAGTAAAACAAAACTATGGAGTAGAAGGAAATTAACATTATATGGAATCTTGACAAGTGTGAATTTATGTATTTTTGAACTGATGTAGCTTCACTTCTTTTATAAGACCTACAGCACAGTAGATGTAGTTAACCAATTTATGCATGCCATGAAAAACAATAATTATTGTACTTATTAATCTGGTGTAATCTATGTTATTGTCAATCAACTTGAATCAATTTGTTAATACCGAATTCATGACCATGCTTCATTTAGACCCCTAGAACTTTTCAGCTTTGTAGAGGTATCCTTTCTTTTACTTACTTATAAACATCGTTTCTTTTTCATACAAGCATATTGTAGACTCTACTGTATATAGAATATTGACATTTACCTTCTGACTGCTGGTCTCCATCATGCATTCCTGTTGAATAGGAAATGCGAGCCGAAACACTGGTATCACGACAGTAACAAATTAGATCTACAATAGTTTCTATGTGCAGGTATTCATCTGAAACAGCAACATGTGACGAATAAAAATCCCGGTAATGTTCAAAGTCATGAGCTTAACCGTAAGATTCAGCCTCACGTTCAATCATTCATGTATTAATTTATGCAAGGGTTTCCTTCCTTTCTGGCCGTCTCTTCTAAGTTTTCAAACTATATGTCAATTTGAATGCATCAAGTGCATATACGTTTTATTTTGCTATAACAATGATGACCCATTCTGATCGATTTACTATATAAGAGTATAAAAACAATGGGTCAATGCGGCTATCTGCATCTAATGTTAAAAAATTTTTTTCTGGTGACAGTACAAAAATAGAGAAAAGGGAAACTTCACAGTCGCTTCAACACGACAAAAACGAAAATGTGGTGCCAGACTTCTGTTTGATTGAGCCTGTTCATGGACGGTAAGTAGGAAAATGCATACTACCGTCCACGCCCTCTAGCCCCGGGTTGAGCAGAACTCAACATTTACACATGCTAAAAGTACAGAAAGCAATTTAGAGACATCCGCAGATGTACTCAAGTTGCATGCATATAGCTCTATATGCTATGTTCGTCATAGGGACCCGTCACGTGCTATGATATAGGGGATAGAAATTATGATAGAGGGGATTTTTTTCGTTTAGCATGTTATTTTAGATGAAATTCAAGAACTTATATGTAAAATAAATAAATCATCCATAAATAACATTAATATAGTCTATATTTAAGTTATTTTTATGGGTGATTTTTTACATATACGTTCAGGAATTTCATCTAAAACATTTTAAACAAAACATATCACCTCTATCATAAAAAATGTCCCCTCTATCATAGCACATTGCGGATGCCTATGATGTTCTCCACCCGTTTAAATGACTGGGCAAATCGTTTCCATGTCTTGAAATACAGACGACTGATTATCAACCTTGTTTTTACTCGTTGCAAAATAATTAATTTATAAACTTACACTTATCGTCGTTCCTGTAAGAACAAATCGACCTGTCAAAATATGTAACCACATGGGAGGCCTTTTGAAAGCACAGTCATGTGAACATCCGAAGGAAATAGTTCAAACTTATTCCAGTTAACTCCATATGCGATACTATCGTGAACTAAATTCATATGCATAAAGCATAAATTGAAGGTTTGTGAATCGTGTCCTGATCTGCGCGAAAATGATTTGTTATACCATAAGACCAATGTGCTCACCTGAACACATTTCACGCACAAACATATTTTTTGAAAAAAAAAATGGGTTGAAAGTTACATTTCATTTTTCATTTACTTGTGAACGCAACCGTTTCCAAAAATAAAATTGACACATCTGAGCTTTTAGTGTATTGGCCTTGATGATATTAATGGATTTTACCGTAATCAATTTCAAGACGTTTTCATTCATCATATTGTGTTTATTCTTCAGTACTAAACGCAAAATAGTACTAACCAAAAGCACAAAATGTATGTCAATATTCGGCTATAGAATGTCCCTTAAGGCCACTGTACCTGGTAAAACCCCTATGGCTAAAGGAAGTAATTTCATCTATAAGTAAAGAACGTTACAAGCGAAACAAAAGAAGCAGTAAAAAGAAAAAAAAAAAAAAAATACATCTGGCGAAATTTGAAGAGTTTCTTTTTATTGATGGATGGTTTCTTTGAACCGGAAGAACTGGCATTAGGTGGGAGAGTGAACGCATTCAGTGGAAATGCAAAAGTCGCTGAAACGTAAGTTTAATGTAGTATTAAGAGAAACAATTCCTTTATATATAAAGGTTGTCCTTCCCCATTACCAAGGTTACGAACTTGTCAAAGATTCTCTAGGAGCACACTTATGTTCTCATAAAAAGATATTTTTGAATGTCAAAATTTCCCATTGCAGTTTCAATTTATTTCTCAGTCAAATTCGAGGAATTGGCCACAGGTGGAAATTCCTACGGTAACTGGTAAAAATAACTGCAGATTGCTAAAAAAATAAATGTACTATGCCTGTGTTTATATGAAACTTAAGTCAGAGCATTTCAAAATTTTACATAAAGCTCATGATTTAATTTGCAGTCATTCTAAAGACTAAAACTTGAAATATGTCATTCACTGTTTATCAATCGACATATCATCATTCCATGAATGTTGGAGGGAGATGTCAAGTTTCTAAACAAACCATAAAAAGAAAATCAAATCGTGATCAATGAGTTCAATAAAATCAATGTGGAAAGCCACAAATGTAAAATTCGTTTTATCACATGTTAGCTTTTCCTGTTGAATCATCAAAAAATCTTTCTTTTATTTTTGAAACGCCAAAGTCTCCTATACTATAAATGATGTCGACGTCAAAGCTTTAGGCCATAATAAATAAATTCCTAAATTATCATTCAAATTTTGTTTAAAAATAGAGGGGCGAGGGATTTTATTTTTTACAACTGTACGTTTCAACTGGGTTCCATTTGACCCGGACTAGGGATTTTGACTCTTGAATGCGGATTATACATGGTTATATACATTATTTTGCGGCAGCATTGAAACAAATATTCAGGACCCTATCGTGGTTCGTACATTCTTGATTTTATCATTTTATTACTTTTTAAAGAGAAAAAGGTCGGGGTGGCATAAAAAAGAGGGGACGGGCAGGGATGACAATCTAGGAATTAGTTTATTATGGGTCTATTACACTAGGGTATCATAGTTTTTATGTAATGGCTTTATTACACTCCTGTGACATCAAACGTGTTATAAACTTTAATATTAAAATCATATGTTAGACCTAGAAAGACGTGCACACTAAACAATGAATTCCAACAAAACATTTGCTGAATTTATTGGATCAAATTATTCCCCTGGGGTGAAAAGAGCTCCTACCAGGGGGTTCCCTATTTTCACATAGACATATATCGGAAAAGAAAATTTTCTTGTCCAAAACCATAAGGCCTATAGCTTTGACATTTATTATGTAGCATCATATTGTGGGTCTGTACCAAGATTGTTTAAATTATCCTCCTCCTAAAAAATGGCCCCGCCCCGTTGGTCACATGGTTTATAGACTTGTATAGACTTGCCTTATTCCCCAGGGGTGAAAAGAACAACCTTTAAAATCTTCTTGTTTTGTTACACCAGAGAGATTATTATTTCACCTTCTTAAACTTTAGTTTACATTGTAGATGCAAGTGTTATAATGTTCTCATATTTTTTACCTAATATTCAATCTGAGCTATTCTACTCACCCTGACATTGGGGTGTGCAGAACACTAGCTTGGTTAAACCATTTTACATGCAACTTTGTATCTGATTCTCCATATTGAACTACTAAAGATGTTCAGTTCTCATAGATGTTCTGGGTCATAATGTGAGGTCACTGGTCAAAGGCCATAATCTGACATGGAATTTTACTCACGGCCTTATGCCCCTTTAAGTTCTTATAAGGTAGAAAATCATGTTAAGATTTTTGTGTTCAAGCTCATATTTCAAAAACCATTTAATGTACGCACTTGAATGCCCATGGTCTTTGGAGGTCATATGGTAGATCACTGGCCAACCTCATAACTTCAGACACGCATTTAGCTGAGTATATCCCTATTTTGTACATAGAAATCAAGTTAAGTTTTTGCTGTTGAGTCCTACCGTATCTTCCAACCAATTAAATGTAGTCAACTTGAAACCTCACACTGGCTTTGTAAGTTATAATGTTAGTACACTGCCATGGGCATAACTCTAACCCCTTGTTTGTAAATATACAGTTCTATAGTTTAGTTTTTGTGTGCATGTATTTCAACAACTACTGAAGGTTTTCAATTGAAACCTTAAACATGACTTTAGGATCATAATGTAAGGTCACTGGCAAAGGGTCATTACTCTTTCTTGCATTTGATTTGTTTTGTCACTTTTTTGTACCGTCAAAGTCATGGTACAGTTTTTGCATGCAAGATCAACTTGCTTTAGAATTATACTAGTATCAAGCACTTGATAGTTAGTGTTAACATTGTGATTCACATGATTGTATTACTTATGATAATTCTATACATCTTTGAATGTTTTGTGATTGAATAGTGTTTTCAGTGAAAACAAAAAATGATACAGTGCGTTTAGGCTATTTTTACAGTGACGTCACATAATTTAATTTTATGACATCCAAAAGGTGCAAAAATTGTCATATTTTCTGTGCTTTATCTCCACGCTGCTGTACAAACACACTATTCCTCTTTTAATTAAAGTTTTATGAGACTGATAAAACATCTTTAAATTTACCCATATTTAATGACCAAAAGTATAAATATTATACTGGTGACATAACTGTCAACTTAGCCTACATGCACTTTACATCATCTTTAACTATTATACCCCCACTAAACGAAGTTTTGGGGGTATATAGGAGTAAGCTTGTCGGTCTGTCTGTTGGTCAGTTGGTTTTCATGGTTTTGGAATGATAACACGCTTTGGCCTATTATCATAAAGTTTGGTAAACAGGTGTAATTTGATAAAATACAGGTCAATTTCAACATTGAGGTTAGTAGGTCAAAGGTCAAGGTCACAGTGACCCTGAACAGTTAAACGGTTTACGGATGATAACTTGAGAAGGCTTTGGCCTAGGATGATAAAATTCGGTACACAAGTGTAATACCATGAAATTCAGGTCAAGTTTGACTTTGAGGTCAGTACGTCAAAGGTCAAGGTCAAAGAGACTCATAACAGTTAAAAGGTTTCTGGAAGATAACCTGAGAACTCTTGGGTCTAGGATCATAAACGTTTGTACACGTATGTAAAATGATAACATACAGGTCAAGTATGACTTTTAGGTTAGTAGGACAAAGGTTAAGGTGATAATAACACAAAACAGTTGAACGGTTTTTCAGATGATACTTGAGAACGCTTGATCCTAGGATCATGAAAATTGATATGGATCTTGGTTATGACCAGCAGTTGACCCCAAACGGTTTTGAGGTCACAGGTCAGGGTCACAATGATAAACGGTTTTCTGACAATAACTTCAGAATGCTTGGGACAAGGATCATGAAACTAAATAGGGAGATTGGTCTTGACCAGCACAAAACCTGTATTGATTTTGAGTTTCAAAGGTCAAACGTTAGGATGAACCGGAACATTTAAACCTTCTCTGGACAGTAACTTGAAAAGGCTTAGGCCAAGTATAAGAAATTTTCATAGAGAGGTTGACCATGACCAGCAGATGACCTCTATTGATTTTGAGGCCAGTATTTCAAAGGTCAAGCAAGTTCTGCTTTGACATTGGTTCAGTTCTGTGGCAAGGCCATATTGTGGTGGTAGAAAGTCACTCCTGAAACAACTATTGTTACACTTTTTACACATTATCTTTTGTCACAATATTCTGGTATCTTTCTAATTAGTGTTTTATAAAATAAAATATTACATTTAAACGACACACAGACTGTATATTATATATTGTTTTCCATATAAGTATTGAACAATCGATTTATAATCGATGCATTAGTACGATTCATTACCGATTCATTAGAACGATTTATTATCGATTCTTTGTACCAAGGAATTTTCATTTCAATTTCAGCACACCCGATTTGTTACCGAATTATTATTTAACAAAAGAGAGACCTAATTCGTTACCGATTTATTAACCGATTTGCTACCGATTTATTATTCCGATTTGCAACCGATTTATTATCCAACAAAACGAAGACCTGATTTGTTACCGATTTATTACTCCGGTTTAAGATTTATTCATTAGCTCATTTGCATACCATTTGGATTGTGATAAAATCGTGAACAAATCGCTCGGTTTGTTCACCATTTATTACACTGATGCATTCCATTTTTCTGGGGGGAGGATTATTCGAGAGAAAAATTATGAATAGACTATAATAATTTTACGATATCGAACACCTCAACATTTTAAAAATTCGTTTGCCAAGAATTATCAAGACATCAATTTGCATGAGTTAAAAACAGTGCAATATAAAGTTGTATATTCTATCTGATGGTCAAACCAAAACCATACCAAAACCTGTGCCGAAAGAAGTTATTTCACTTTTTATGCCAGTCTGCCAATACCTTAGGAACATGTAACTTCTGATAGCATTTTTGTTAATGCTCGGATATTAGTAAAAATATAGTCCTTAGAATCAAACATGAAATTTAAAATGGGTTGTCGCATTCTAGGGCTCCTCATTACAGTATAACAGGGTCAAAGGTCAAATGAGTGCCGATGTACACACGTTTTATTTTCATATGATCACCTGAATTGGTTTAAATATTATCTCGTAACGCCCTTGTGTATTTTGTGAATAAAATTGAAAATAATCTAAAAAATATTATATTATATTATATGATATTATATTATATTATATTATATCTAATATTTATATGTAGATCATCGGCCAAAATATATGTGGTAAACCAAGGGTTATTTTAATGTCATTTCAAGGTCACAGATATATCAAAGGTCAAATCTGAACTTTAGGAAACGTTTTAAAGATAACAAAATGGTGCGTATATTAATAATATACTCAGTATATAAATAATCTGTTCAACACCTTTTCTAACTCAACACCTGATTTTTTTTTTTATCTCAGTCAAATTGTGACAGATTTGAATGATTTTGTTTACAAAATGTTTAACGATTGTTTTATTATAATGAAACTTACCAACACCCATAGCTCGAATGAGATTAGTTTAATCGTAAGGATAACAATAAGACAACCCTAAAATTAAAAGTCACATAATTAGCAAATTACAAAAAATCAAAACTGTGCATTTTGATAATGAGAATTGTATGAAATTCAAATTATTATACAATGTATACTGCATGTTCAACTATGTTTAGTTGAACTGAAACATCCGTCAATATCTAAATATGAACATGTTAATTTTATATCAGGAATTTGACAGCATTATTGACACCGCATTAATGGTTGACGTGGAATCAAGAAGTACATTTACCTCAATAATTATCAATTTTTTTTCAGCAAAACAAGCAAAATATTTATTATTTTATAAGTAACAAGAGCTGTTCGTAAGACAGTGCGTCCACTATTCGGCACTTTGACAATAAAATGACTTCATGTCTCAATAAGATACCTCTACTTTAAAAGGAAGATACACCAAGTGATAATCTTAATAAAAACATGAAAGGGGCATAATTCTGTCAAAAATACAAATATAATTATGAGAAGAAATATCAAATATGCAGATGATAATTATAAATAAATATTTTTAATGTCAAGTCATTATCTTTTAAAGTACAAAATATATGTCTTTAAACGAAGAAAACGAAAAAGTTTAATCTGAAAATAATTCCAAGTATAACATTTTGGTGTCATTGACCTTGGGTATAATGGGCCCAGCCCCTGCACATACTTTGTTTGTATGCCGGACAATGTTTGTGTGAACTTGCAGTAAGACATAAGAAACAGTAACAAGGATATGACAGAAAAACAAAGGTTGCCGAAAAACTTTTACCTTAAAAATAAAGTATAACACATTGGTGACCTTGAACTTGGCTTATGGGATATAATAAAATATAAGCAATAAAAACGAAGCAAAACGCGTGTTTTCGAACAACTTTAACCAAGAAAGCTCACGCCGACACCGACGCCGGTCCGATTTGAATAGCACCCCTATTCTCCGAATAGAGGAGCTAAAAATGAATATGCAACAAATTGATGATAAGCTTAGCATCGAGTAATATGCACTCGTGTTTTCGCAAAATAATGTTGCACCGCATATGTAGCGCAAACTCTCAACTGCAGAACTCGAGCATATTTCTCAATACAAATGCGATATTCTTTGAATACACACTTTTAATGCAGAATATTATCCTATCTAAGGACGAGATCATATTCATAATCCATCGGAGATTGAAATATTGGCCGCAAAATTGTTTAATATTGTAGATGGCAGTACTGATCAGTACCAACTTTTTATTGACTTTTTATTTTTGAGTTACCTTATTTGAACTGTCATGGCTCAACGAATGTACTTACAATTGCTATCACTGTTATGTTTATTTAACAGAACTGCTCATTAAACCATGTGTCCAATTTTCATTAAAATCTGTCAAAAATTTGGCAGACTCTGAGACAGAACAATAGCCAGGTTTGGACTTAAAATAAAATAATAATAAAATTTGAACTTAAGCTTTGCACCGAGTGTTAAAAGAATATTTAAATATTTACCTATTTTATAGTTTGTACACTTTATGAGAAATGTGTGCAAAGGGAAAATATGGTATGTTTTGAGGAGGAAAACTAAAATGGAGAAGGAATAACAATAAATATATAAAAATCCTCATATCAACACTTAAGTCACTTAACTGTCGTTAAAAATAAAACAATCCGTTATTTGTCTGAAATACGAAAATGATAAAATATTATAGTGGTTAACTAAAAGATGTAAAACTTGCTTCCTGCAGGATGAGAAGAGCATGAAGAAAAGATCTGAGAATCAAAACGATGAATTTAGTAAACAAATACTGCCGATTGATTATTTCAGGCTAAAACGTCTATATATGACGTGGGACTATAATGGGGTTAAAATCAAAAAGAATATAGCTTAATGTTATATCGGTTCTTATAATAGTTTAGTGCTAATGCGCAAAGAAATTTTTAGCTGATTCAACGATATGAAGAGTATCAGTTTCTTGCTAATAGGTTTAATTAAAAACATAACATTTGCAGATGTCTAATATCTATATTAGAATTTTGATATCGCTTGAAGTTTTGCACACAGATACATTTATTTCTAAACGCCCACACATTCCTGACATTACTACAGCACATACGGAAGCGAATGGAATAGAGGTTTAATTGACAGCATAAGCCATTTTAGATAATACTTGAGAGATTTGCACATTTAAAGAGGCACCACAAAATAACTGTATTCTTTTGTGTTTGCATGATGGTAATTATATATGTTTGCATGAAGAAAATGAGAAATAGCAAGTATCAAATTACAACATGACACTGACATATATTAGGCCAAGACAATATGTGTAGTGTCTTAACATTTTTTTTGAATAACTGTAATTACATTTTGTTTCTACAGTGTAAGTTATTCACCTCTGTTTTTGAAACTATGCTGAAAAGAGACTGACAGAATAAGTTTGCAGATTAAGTTGTCAAAACACATTTATTCAGGAATGGCCTAAATTGTCCACCTGAAAACTTGTTGTATAGCTATATATTACCCGTATAAATGATTTTCATGAAGTGTGTGAGTGAAAAAAGCAGGTCACTAGGTCGTGGTGGGTCTTAAATACTCTCAAGAACAGATTAAATCAAACCGTGTTTGCTATGTTTACGTAATTCCGTTCGATGCTTTAGATCTGTCAACAGTTAGTACAGTCGAACTATATTCGCTAGAACTCGATGGGACAAGCATACTTTGTTCGAGATATAAGTAATACGAGTCAACGTAAAATATATATTATAAACATATAATGCCAGAACCTGACGATGAGTCCGAGCAAAGATTAGTGAGTGAATAATCCGAGTTCAAGCAAACGAAGTTTGACTGTATTAGTCTTTATAGAATAAGCGCCATATATTTTTCTCCCGGTACTGTTCATAAAGATAACAAACCAGCATTTTTATAATTGTTAACCGGAAAATACAAGTTTTAGAAACATGAAAACGATAGATTTGGTAATTGAACAAAATATCAGAGCGTACGAAACGAAAAGTTTAGCTCATTATACAGAAATAACTTTAGTCTTTTTGAATTTTGCCAGTCTCAAATTTAATAAATCTACACGACGCGAATTGTTTTACTTCTCAAATCCATAATTATCACCAAAGAAAGTACAAGTCTATATTTAATTTAATAGGTAGCAAAAATGGCAAAATCTGACGTTTATAACAAAAATGCACTTATTGACCTTCGACCTTGTACTGTGACCTTACTACGAACCTTAGAAGGCAACAACCCATCCCCCTGAAGTTTTTTTTCTATTTTTATAGGGTTCACAATGAACATGGCTGTCGGCATTAACAAAACAAAATGCCAACAAAGGCCTCCTTGCATGTTGTCCATATATAGAGAGTAATAAATCACATATTGATCTGATGTGCCTGATAAAAACGGATAAAGGTAGCATATAATATTGCAGCTTCTTCCATTGGATACAGTTTGCAAGAAATTCATTATGTAAATACTGCTTGTACTTTAGACAGCATATATGACCGTGGAAAAATCACTATACAACTGTTGCATAATGTTCATTTTACAAAGTACTATAAGTATTCAGGATTATATTTCAGTTGTACGGTAAAAGCTTGTTATGCCCCGTGAGCTTAAAGAACATTAGTTACTAAGACAAATAAGAGTAAAACAAAGGGTTACTGCACTCATTTTTATACACCCGTTCGAAATACGGGACGTATTATGGGAACGCTACTGGCGGGCGGGCAGATGGGCGGGCGGATGGCGTAAACAGACATTTTCCGGACCATATCTTTTTCATGCATAGAGGGTTTTTTATGAAAATTGGCTCAATTGTTTACCATCATTAGACGGAGTGTCATGCGCAAGAACCAGGTCCCAAGGTCTAAGGTTAAGGTCATACGTAGAAGTCAAAGGTCAGATTCAAGAATGACTTTGTCCGGGACATATCTTCTTCATGCATAGAGGGATTTTGATGTAACTTTTCAAACTTGTTCAACATCATAAGACTAAGTGTCATGCGCAAGAACCAGAACCCCAGGTCTAAGGTCAAGGTCACACTTAGAGGCCAAAGGATACAATAATGAAAACATTGTCCGGATCAGTTCTTCTTCATGCATTGTGGGATTTTAATATAACTTAGCACAAATATTCACCACAACAAGACGGAGTGTTATGCGCAGGAAACAGGTCCTTAGGTTTAAGGTCAATTTCCCACTTATAGACCAAAGGTCAGATGCAAGAATGACTTTGTCCGGCGCGTTTCTTCTTCGTGCATGGAGGGGTTTTGTTGTAACTTGGCACACTTGTACATGATCATGAGACTGAGTGTCATGTGCAGGTCCTTTCTTTAGAATTACTTCCCCTTTGTTGTTATGCAGTACAGCATGCATGTTACATCCAATTCTGAGGTATAATTTGACCTTTCTCTACCTGGTGAGGATTTGTGTGTTGACATACATTTTTAATATAAATTTCCCTAGTTGTCGCTATAAATAACTTATATTGTAACTTTATTATAACTGACCGTAGGCAAAAAAAACAATACCACTTTTCTATGATACAACATAGTCGTTACTTTCAAATTTTATGTGAAAATTAAGGTATCTTTACCTGGTAACGAGTTTTTTGTGGACTTAGAAAAACAAATGTATTACAATAACTACTAAACTACCACAAAATTAAAAATCCATTTGCAAATGCAGGTGCTTATGTAAAGAAATTTGCTGTGACGGGCGTATATTGTGACATTGTGGCACTCTTGTTATTTTAGGGCAATTACTCAAAGAGAGAATTTTGTAAAACATATAATACAACACTTAATGTAATACAGATTTAAGGTCTTTCAGATCACAGTTATTACAAGTACATTGCGATATAATAATTATACAAGCATAAATGTTACTAACAAATCTCGTTAACAAAATTACCCCATGCATTTTTAAAGGAAAAAAGAACATTTAGATCTATTATAAAATATGTTGTTAAGATAAAAATATTGTTCTGTTTTAATGAGACACAAGAATACTTCGGAATTAAAATATTGGGTCACCGTGCCTCTAATAAAGATATTTAGAGAAAAAAAAAACATTTAAAAACTTGCGACTTTGTATTTTTTTCTTTTGCTTACACAAGATCAGAGAGAAAGTGTTTTACTATTATTACATCTAATGACCAAGGCATTAAGAACGGTGAAGACGAGGTTCCAAGCCTGATCTATATTGCATAACAAAACATTGTCTTACATATTTTTTCTTGATTTTTTTTTTTTTGTTATTTTATGTTTAGATTTAACGTCGCACCGACACACTATGGCATATGACAACCTTCCAGTTTTAAAGAAAATCCAAGATGACCCTCTGGGCATTATTTCATCACGACCGGGCACCTTGGTAGAATCATCGCCATTCCGTAAGCCATCTTGACGGCTTATTCACATGAAGAATTCAACACTCAACGCACTAATGATTGATGTTCTGGTAGAGTAGTCTAAATGGCAAGGTTATGATATCAAACAACAGGAATAATGAATACAGGATGCACATGAACGATTAGTTTTGTGGGTATTAATACTTCCATGCTACTTAGTAGTATTCCAAATATTTCTTTTCCTCAGATTATGTATGGTAATAAATCAATGAAATCGATTCAGTTGGTGTATGTGAATTGAGGCTCCAATGCTAATAATATTTAAGATTGATACAATTTCCATTAATAGTATAAAAGTTCTAACAAACCCACCTTGGAATGATCTGAAAAGTATAAAGTCTAGAAATAAAGTAAACCGAAATGGATTTCATGTAAAAGTTGGTTAAAACTTTTTTCTACTTTTAGTGGGTGCGTTTGTACGCTTGTGAGTCTATAACGGTGTCCTACGTTTTTTCTTATGTGCTGTTTGTTCGTTTCTCTATGTTATTCAGTTGATCGTAGTATGCGCTGCCATTAAACTTTTCAAATCATGTAAATTGCAAATGTCGTACAGCTAAGTTGAATTACCTACGAATTAAGAACATTCGAAAATACTTTCAAACGCAGCCACTAAAATTTTAGTTTTATCTCTAGTTGTTTCACTTCTGGATTACTGCAATATCATACTGTATGAAGTAGCTAACTGTGAGGTGCGTAAGATGCAACGTATTCAAAACATGTGCGCAAAACTTGTCCTTAACAGGAGGAAATGTGACAGTTATAAACAATCATTGTACCACTTACACTAGTTGCCAGTGAAAGCAAGAAATGAGTTCAAGATACTCTCTTTCATGTATAGCTGTCACACTGGTAATGCACCTCTGTACTAAACAGAATTGCTTACAGAATATATCCCTAGAAGACAAGGTTTGAGATCGCCGTTATGTTGTTCCATACCACAAGTGCAAAACATTCAATCATAGAAGTTCCTGTACTATTGGTCCAAAACTTTGGAATGAACTGTCGTTAGAACTACGCAAAAGTAAAACACTTGACACATTCAAAAACAATCTCGAGACACTGTATTTCAGACATTTCATGACATTATTTTAAAATTTCGATAACTGTTTGTCATGCGAAAACAGAAGTTGATAGTTTTTAAATTTTTTTAAAGGTTTTACATTTCAACATTGATATCTCCAATTTTAATATTAAAAAATGTATGTCAACACACAATTTGTTTAATAAACGCACTTGGGTAGGGTAGTGAGTAGTATTTCTTTCTGAAATAGTATGATGACACCATTAATCAGGGTGTTTGAACCTCTATATGCAGCTCGTCTGGGCGTACCAGATGTTTTAAGCACTGGTATTGGCAATGGGGGTAAAATGACTGACCTCAAGGGGTGGGGTGCGGTCATGCCTGTTTATCACTATAAGGCTGTTATTATTATTATTGTCATTATTTAATATTGTTATAATAATTATTAGTATTATCATTATTATTATTATTATTATTATTATTATTATTATTTACAACGCCATTCAATATATCATTGTATAAAAATGGGCGTTTTATCAAATTATTCAGTTACAGTTTATACCTTTTTATATAGGTACCAAATTGTTCGGCATCAGCAACCCTTCCAAAATAAAAAAGATTCCTTTGAGCTTTATTAAACTATACATTTGTATATGATTCACTGTTGCTATGGCAACCGTTCAATTTTGGAAAGGACAACCATAGAGATGATATACAGTCATATTTTGGTTCGTTTGGGTGATAAAACAATAAAAATGGTATCACAATGGAGTGCTAAGATATTTGCCTTTCAGGTAGTAGCATTTTTATTTCATTATCTATTTCTATATATTCATGAATAGTAATGAGAATGTAACAAAATGACAAAAACACTATGAGAAAAAATATTTTCTAAGTTTTAAATCAAATTAAATGTACCAGACAGTTCGATCTGTTCTTAAAATAGAAAAAAGTGGAAACTTCACAGGTCGCCCAACACGACAAAAACGAAAATGTTGCAGGCTCGGTTTGATTGAGCCTGTTTATGGACAGTCTCTCGGAATTTTCTTAAATAGTATGTTGCTACTATGATGGTATTTTATAGGTATGTTTAGCTAATTTGCAAAAAAAATGAAACACTGCAACAACCAACGTTTCAGGAAACAAGATATCACAAAAATTGATTAAAATGATATAATTAATTGTAACCAATAAACAACGCTGATATAGTTTGTTTGGAAATACAGTTGAAACATCTGTTTGAAAGAGGAATCAGTATGTAACATACTTTACAAATGTTACGTTATCATTTCAATAATCTTGTTTTATTACATCAATTATTTAGAAAATATGTATGAGACGGTTTTGATCTTGTCTTAATGTCTCTCGGTGTTTTCTAGAATAGTAGTTTGTTTCTCTAAAGGTACAGCTAATATGCATGAAATGAACCTATGCTAAAAAAGACATCTCTGGAAACAAGATTTAACTACAACTGAACAACATGATCATATAAACTGTGATCAATAAACTGGTGCTAATTTGAGCAGCATTATATAAAAATATAGTGTAAATACTTATTAGAAGGTGGAATCTGTTTGTAACATACATTACAAATGCTACCGTACCATTCCAGTAATCTTGTTTTATTGTATAGTTATTTTCTTCGAAAATAGAATAGAAATATTTAGTAAGCAAGCTTAAAAATACAGTAATATTATCATACTGCTCAAACAATGAGATGTTTTGTATAACGTCGCTTTAAAATACGTTACTGCAATATTTTTGTTGTATTTAGTAATAGGTAGAAAGAATTGGAATCATTATTACCAATATCGTTGATTTGTTACATTTTTGAGTATTGTTTCTAACAGTTTTGCTTTACTTTTGTTAGCCAAGGTATCATTAAATTTTATTTGATTGTTTCAATACTGTTGTCAATAACTATATTAACATTGATTATGTATTTTATGCATATATTCTGTTTAAATTCATTATGTACGCATCCCTGTTAACATCCATACATTAATAATAGTGTACCTATTAATAAACCATTTACTTTTGAAAAGCAGTACTGAACAAAAACTAAAAGAACGATGAAATATTCAGTTATACTATGCCTAGAGTTTTCAAAATTGTGATTTGCGTAGGCATTCTCTGAAGATGGACGACAACAATGTTAAACGTCATCTACTAGGTGCCACAAAAAAGATTTGCCTGGTAGTCGTCTTTGAGAGGCCCATTAGAGTGAAATAAACGAGGTTAAATGTCACATAAAATACCTTGTATCTTAGTCATTTATCGGTGTAGAATAAAATCAATGGTATAAAAATAGGGCAAGGACTTTGTACTTTGATTTACAAACTCTGTATCAAAAGTTGTCTCATTTACACACTTATGAATATTCAAGAAAACTTATAGAATGGACAGATAATTCTTTAAAAATGATATTTTCCAACAAATAATACAAAAATCAAATCTCCACAATTTGTTTTTATAAATTGACAAAAATAAGCAATATTGTGGTGCCCCTCTATCTGGAGTACTTTTTGTTGATTTGAACACTTTCCGGTAGTTCTTTTCGGTATTATCGCCACTGAGGGCGCCATGTTTGTTTTTTGAGTTTCAAGTTCTTGATTCGAAATTCTCTCTTGTATAGTCGCTCATGGTGTAAGTTTTATAGATACATTGTATAATTTGAAGCTGTTCTTTGTGACTGTAAAAATGTTTAAACCTGTCAAGCCATACAGCCTTTGATACAGGCGATTTTTATGACATGCTATTCGCACCTGATTTTTCTCGAACCACGTATTGTTGTTTTTGTAAGTCGAACATCTTTATTAAAAGGTTAAATGTCAATATATACTGTTTCTACGCATATCATGTAAATGATTAGGACTTGTTAGACGTTAATATTGTCCATTATATAATATATTTACCAATAAGTAATTTTCTTGTCCTGCTTTTTTAACGAATTGTTATTCTAATTTCAGTAATTTACCCAAAGGCACGATATGCATTAAAGAGCTTGAACAGTCAGTGTTTTCGTCTTGTCAATTGGGTTTGCTAGCTTCAAAGTACACCTTAGGGCAGCATGAATATTATATTGAAAACATTACCATATATTAATATATATATAAATAAAAAAGAGTAAATAATGCCACAAGTGGTGGGGTACATTTAAGAAATAATAAATCTGTTCCTATATTTTATCAGTTAATAAAATATGGGCAGGAACTTGGATGCGTAATAATTAAATCACGAGTGTGTAGCACGAGTGGTTTAATTGTTCACATCCGAACGACTGCTCATATTTCATTAACTGATAAATTTATTGGAAAATATTCATTATTTCGATTCTATAAACGCAAATAATTCGTATTAAACAGTACTACATATTCAGCGTAATACGTCATTAGGATCGTATGCACTTACAATATACCCCCATAGTTAGAAAGTGTTGCATAGCTAATGGAACGCATATGTATTTGTTTTTTTTTTCATCTTCTTTTATTAGAATTTTGAGATTGAAACATTCCTAAATCAGTTATCTATCAGCTCGCAAATTATTTATGAACAGAATAATCAAATTAGGTAAGTTGACCATATGTTATGATTTACAAGCATAAACTTTATATGACGTATATTTATGGCGTCACCACTAAATCATAATTAAGCTAACTGAATACGCTCGCAGGGATCAAAACGTGTTTTCGGATCCTACACATAAATCAGTATGACTTTTCATCATAATTATGTTTTTGAAATGTTGTTTTCAACCGTTTGCCCCTGGAATAATTCGTATGTAATAGGACAGAAGTAGAATTTCTTATGTAACAATAAGGGGTGAAATGTAACAGCCAACAATATTTTATCGTAGATTCATGTTTTGGCGATTTGGCTGTACGTTTATATGCCAATGCTGTGGACCGTGTTAGAATTATTATTAAAATAAAAACAAAACAGAAAAACATATCTCACATATAAACCATATTGTAAGATAGAAAGATGTTTTCACGAGGGACCTGTTTGTACACCTAGTGAGTGAGTGAGTGAGCGAGTGAGTTGGGTTTTACGGCGAATCGACACTAAATGGTCATATATCGCCGATAAGAAGTCATATTGCAAACTCCAACTGTAAAGCATAAACATTGATGTAAAAATGTAAGACATCCCTAAAAGCATCTATGTAAAAATTAAAGATCACTATGAATAATATAAAACATATCTAAAATCATCCATGTAAAAATATAAAGCGTATCTAAAATCAGTTATGTAAAAATAAATATACGTATGTGTTAAAATATCAGCTGCAAATATAATTATAATGCAAGATGTAAATAAAAATATGAAATGTCAGATCTTTTGATATATTCCTATCTGCTTCGAAAACGATAAAATATTTCAGATTGAAACGTTTTTAAATTATTCTTTCAAAGATTGAACGTCGTAATATGTACCGCGCTGTGTAGCAAAGTCCACACAGTCGATTGAATTATGTTTAATAGTTAGAGGTGTTTGACATGGTACACATTCGGGTTGATCTTTATTCAAAAGGTAAGAATGAGTCAAACGTGTATGACCTATTTTACAGCGAGAAAGAACAACTTCCTCCCCGCGGACAGATCTGTTCCGTTGGTGCCATCCCCCAAGAGTGGGGTTAATATCATGAATTTTATTGAATGAAGCATTGTTCCATGACGATTGCCATTTAGATAATATGTATTTTTTATACTAGGCCTAAAATCTGTATGTGGTAATTTCAAATTAGATTGTGATAATGAAAGGCATTTTTTGCTGCAATACCGGCATCCTTGTTTCCATGAATACTATCATGACTATTTTGAATGAATGGATTTTCCATATTTCGGTTATGAATTAACTGCAAAACAGAAAGCGACTCGGAAAAGATAATAATTTTTTCTTCACTATATGCTGATATAAAAATTTAGAGCTAAATCAATAGCTTTTGCCTCGGCTGTAAATATTGTTGCATTATTTGGCACAGCCAACCTTCGATTAACCTTTAGAACCGTCTGTGTAAATTGCAAAATAGTCCTTGTAAGTTGACTTGATTTCGTGATATTTGGACTTGAATATTTCAGGTTTTTTCATACTTTCTATAGACAGGTTTCAAATAGAAAAGAACTGTAGCGGGCATGAAGGGTCCATGGTGGTGTATCTGGAATTGAATCTTCTTTAATACCATCAAATTCAGAGTCAGTTTCATTCATTGAAGATTTTATGCGAGATCCAAATGGTTTGATTTGTTCTAGTTATTCCTTATATGAATCGGAATACTTTGGTTTAAAAATAATTTCATGAGCAGGATTGGATTTGTTGGCAGCAGCCACTCTGAAAGCAGATTGCAATGAAAGTTTTTCTCGGCGTGTGTAAAGAGACGGTTCGTTTGATATAGCATATAAACTTTCAACTGGCGATGTTCGCAATGCACATAGAGCAATACGAAAACCTTGATTATGGATGGTATCTAACATTTGTAAATCAGATTTTCATGCTGAACAATAAACAATACAACCGTAATATAGCTTACATCTAATAAAAGCCATAAAAAGTCTTACTAAAACCTTGTGCTCGGCTCCCCAGTCAGTATTTGAAATTACCTAAAGATTCAATGACTTCAGACATTTGGCTTTCACCTATTTTATATGCGGCACAAAAAAAGCTTTTTATCAAAGATAACACCAAGAAGCTTCGTCAACAACTAGTATTTTTGTATCACTCAGAAAAAGCTCAGGGTCACAATGATGTTTTCGTAGTTGACAAAAGTGGACAACCTGGGTTTTCGATTTGAAAAAATTAAACCCATTTTCCAGGGCCCAGGTTCAAACTTTATTTAAACACTGTTGTAATTGGCGTTCAAATGTACGCATTTTTTTGAACGAAAACATATCAAAAAATCGTCAACATATAATAAACTGTCTGTCCCTTTACATTTCACAATATTATTAATCTTGATGCTAAATGTGTGAAAGATTAAAAAGAACTTCACCAACACGTACTTTAAAACTTATATCAGATAAAATATGTGATATAAACATTGGCAGACGACCTTTAAACATATGTCTTAAGATCATTTACACGCAAAATACCAGAAGTTTTCCGTATATATAACCAGGAAGTCCTATATACCCAGTATAACCAAAGTGTACTTTATGTACAGCAGGTTTACAACTAGCGGTGCCCAGGATTTAATAGTGGCCTGCTTTTACAGCCAAGAATACCTGACAGTATACCATAGTGGTGACATTAAGTAAACGGTGTAGCCAGGAACCCGAAGGGGAAAGTTGAACAAGGAGGAATATACAAGGGAAAACCGGGATATACATGATGGCCTGTATATATGGCCACGATGACATGACTGTATATCCAGACGAAACAGAGTGACATGGCTCTATACCTTGAAGACATAGGTAACCTGTTTGTACACCAATGTCATCCAAAGTGACCTAAATGAATAGCTTTGATGGCATGTCTACATACCCAAAATACCCAGAATGGTGTGTATGTAAATCAGAAATACTCTTAGTAGCATATATATACAACTGTTAGCCAGGATGACATACCTGTATACCCAGAATATCAAGAGTAGCATGGAAACAACCTATTGTTGTCTATATGTATAGCCAGGTTTTCCCTAGAGCTTTGTATGTATAGCAAGAAGGGCCAGTCTGAATACATAGGATACCCGGAGTGGCATGTCTGTATACCCTAAATACCGATAATGGCATCAATATTTAGCCCAGATGGCGTGTCTGTAAACAAATTATACAAAAAATGGCCTGACTATATATCACTGATAAAGTTTGCCTGTATGTATCCTAAGAATATCCATAGTGCACCTCTATGAAGAGCCAAGTTTGCCTACATACCAAATATATGCGTACTTGTCTTCTCTATATGATATGAATACACATATTGATGTTATTATGTGTTTTATTTAAATTCCATCAAAAATTATAGTTACATGGATAATGCAATATATATTTTAAAATATCAGAAGAAATGTATTTTAAAACTGAAAGATCAGTATATGACGATAATTATGGCTTTATTTGTTTTTCTTAAATAGCTTTTTAAAAATGTAATGGCAGTGGTAATGGGTTTTAAGTGTATTACAAAAAAACACATCTTAGTTAAGGATACCTAGTATTGTAATTTTGATTGAAACATTTTGGACGCAAGGACGTGGATAGACATTACAATTACAAATGCTTGCATATGAATATGTCAGAATAAATCAGAGAACTTCTCTTCATGGTCCCTTTGTACCATATTGACAATAAAAATGCATTAGAGAAGTAGGGAGAATCTAGTAGTATCTCAGATATATATAGTAGTTTTTGGGGTGCATAAATAGCCAAGTTACCCACAAGTTATAGATGTACATGTAAATATCCCCACAAGTACCCCTCCAGAAGGGCTTGGTTTTTATCATCAGTGGCTTTTATATATTATCTTGTATTCTTTTCAAATGCCTTAGTAATTTTTGCGGAAATGTAGGCACTCCACCTGACAAAATGTTCTGAATTTTCACTAAAACAGTTGATTTGTTACCCACAGTTTTGAAATATAATTATTGTGTTGCCCTCTGAAAAAACACAACAAAATGTGCTTACACAGAATCATTTAATATTTAAAGGAACAAAATTGACAAGTTGTGCGGTCTGTGAAATTTAATACCGAAAGTTCCCGATTGGTATACCGGGTACTGCGGTTGCGAAATATCCATGCAATTTGATTATGATTTTTTTCAGACACATTGTTCAAAAGGGATGTATTCAGGCAATGATTGGGTGATAACATGTAATCGACCGATAGGAACATGCCTTACATTTCCGATATAGTTAGCATACTAGTATGCAGCTTGAAATCGGCTTCGTCTTTTAAAACTGCTACGCCTGACACAATTGATTTAGCATCAGGGTTGATTTTAAGACTAAACATGAAATTAAGACCCAAATCTGTAGCCAACAGCAGGTAGCTCTATAATACATTTTTAAAGAATTTTACCAAGTTTCGTCTTAGATTTTTTCAACATATTACGTTACGCTTAGCACGAATTAGAGAATCCAGACATAAGGTATTTTAAATGATATGGGTTTAATCAGCTGGTGGTATATTACTTTTTTATTTTGCAGGTTTAAGACTTCCAACCGCATATTGCAGCTCACAACTACAACGTGAAAACATTGGGTAACCATTTTTCGACTATAAATTGCTTTATGATGCATCACTAGTAATTTGCTTAAATTACTTTTGACCCTTTACAGGGAATGGGAAGAATTCGAAGAAAGCCTGTAAATGGTATCTATTGGTTAAAATAGAAAAAAGTGGAAACTTCACAGGTCGCTCAACACAACAAAAACGAAAATGTTGCAGGCTCGGTTTGATTGAGGCTGTTCATGGACGGTAGTGGAAATGCATGCTATCGCCCACGCCCTCTAAGTCAGTCTGACGGAAAAGGTGATTGTAAAACGGTCAATATGTAAGTATTACAATAACAATTGCCTATTGCAGTGTGATGTACAATGTTTCTGTTTCGAGAAACAGAAGGACTATTGTCATAACCACCTGGGCGATGGCTTACGTCGATTGACATGGTTAAGTTTTTGGTTATGGTCAATTTATTTCAACACTATTAAAGACAATGTCTAGGGACAGCTCCACTTTCCAAAGAAACAGCAGAGCTATGTTGTCATTTATATAATCCAATTGTCGACAGTGATGTCTGATGGCAAAGGTCTTATTAGCTCCACTTTTCGAAGAAAGAACGGTGTTATTTTCCTTTTTATAGCCCTTCTGTCGGCGGTGGCGTCTATTGGTTTTCGGTTAAGGTTATAATACTGTGACAGATACAGTCTTTTAACTTTACCTGCTTACGTATCATAAAAAAACCCAGTCTGTAGCCAAGAGTAGGTAACTCTATCAAGCATTTGTACAGAATTATGTCATTTGTTGTCTAAGACGGGTTTTTTAAACAAATTACGTGTATACATTACGCTTTGCAGTACTGACAAAAGTGGGACAAAATCGCGAAGTAGAGAAATATTCTAGACATACGGTATTGTAAATTAATCAGCTGGTGGTAAATTGCTATTTATTTTGCAGGTTTTAGACTTGCAACCGCACCTGTTTCGATGAGCAGAAGAAAAAGAAATTGAAATACAGCAATTGTTCAAGAAATATTTCTAAAAAAGCAAGGCAAAAGTCAGACTTTTGCGCGAAGCAATTAGGTTAAGTAAGGCAAAAGTATTTTTAAAATGAAGAAGGGTGTGTTGAAAAAAAAACGTTTTTCGGATGAGTGACAAACTAGCATAGAGTTTATAGCTTCACGCAAAAGCAACTGTTAAAATAGTGATACTAGAATTGTCTTTTAATTATACATGAATCAGTTAGTGATTGATTGCTCTTTTTAATGAAACATTATAGACCCGTGCATGGGCATGGAACCATTTACAGAATTTTAAGGTAGGGCTCAGGAGAAGGGTTATTGAAGTCATTGCTTCATGAAATAAAATTCTCTTTTCTCAGTGCACAGATATCGTTTACGCATATTACGGGGTATTCTTATACTATAAAGTAAGAAAAAAAGAGGCCAAAAGCGGTTAGTGTTACTAAAAAAAATAAAAAATATATAATTTGATTTTATCTCGAATAACGGTTCCACACAGAACGTTTAACTATGATACGTATCATTGACTTTCCATCAGAGAAAAAAAAATATCTTCAGATAACATGCTGACAGCAATATGGCTGAACACTATTTTGTGTTATACATTTTCAGCGGTCTAATCTTTCTGCGGTATCAATAAGTCCCAAAGAAACGATAGGCTCAATGACATACTATTATGAGATTAGAGTTGTCAAAATATCTACAAACTAAGAACAGTGTGATTCAAACACGCAAACGCAATTAGGTTTCTACAGTTTCATGTCAACGATTTATGCTAAAAAGTAGTAATTTTGATATGAATATGACAGACAATGGTAACTTAACTACTGTAACATATACATTCAAATTCTAATAAAGGAATTTATCCTACCTTCATGCAAAATAAAGGCAAATATCAAAGGGTCAGATAAATTTTGCTATATCTGGTCAGTGACTAGATAAAGCATGGCGGACTAATTTTTGGATTTTTTTTTTTTTTTGAAACTGACGCCAACTTGTTTTTTAGAATAACTGCTGAAAAGATAATAGGTAAGTGTAGATCTCTCGAAAGCACATAGCTACAAAAAAACACAGCCACAGAGCCACGCATTTACATAGTAGATCCACAACAAAAAGAAGACTGTAATGGACAAATATTCCAGACGGGTTGCTTTAAACATCCAGCAAATACATATTAATATAAGCTAAATATTGATAAAGGGAAAGGAATTGGTAAGGGACGAAATGGGGTCGGGGGTTGGGGAGGATTACGAAGGGGAATGTTGAACAAGGACGAATATACAAGGGAATGCCATGTTCTTAAACAAAAGCAGTTGCACTACAACGTAAGCCACAATAGCACATATACTCATGTACCAAAGATGAACACCACGATTAACTGAATAGCATGAGAAAAACGAACAAGCAACACATACGAAAACAGTAAAGCACCGTTATATACTCACAAAAAACGTTCTAAAAGTAAAGGGAAGGGTGAGGGGATGCAAAAAGAAGCGTAAATGCAAGGGAAAGGTGAGGGCAAAAGGGGTAGTGGGGCTGAGTAAAAACGCTTACAACAAACAAGAAAACTTCCGCAACACACAATACAAGACAAACAAAACAACCTGTTGAAAATAGGGGCACCGCCTCGGAACGATCAGTAACCTAAATAAAAGAAACTGGGTATTAAAACGCGTTTAGGGCATGCCAACCTCGCACTAACCCTATTTTCAACAAGTAAACAACACAATGTAAATTAAATCTCCGCTGAGAAAGACTCTAGGGTTAGAGCAAATGCAACAGATAAATAAAGCAAAACATAAAATTAAGGTAAATTTAAATGACACCTATGTACTCAACCAACTTGTCTGAAGTCAGAGCAATAAGAGCCTAATTTTTAACGGCACGACTAAGGAAACTGTAAGACAAAAATCAACTTCCTCTGTAGGGTTTAAGAGAAAATCATCATGAAGTCCTACACTTTATTAGTCATCGGATCATCAAATAGGAAGGCGTATCAATTATCTGTAGAGGGGTCAATCAAAAGACATATTTATGCAATTATTTTCATAAACGCACTCTTATTAGGTACGTGAGACCATGTCACAAATGTATAGTGTATGCATACCGTAGTTGCAATTACTACAAAATGTTTTTATAACGGAAACGCTCGGAGCAACGGAAAGTGACTCCTGTTTAGCGTTTGTTCAGGATCTTAGCTTTCTACACTTCAGTCTAGGAATATATTGCATCTGGAATGAAGTGTTATGGAATAAAATCATCGAGGAAACGGTTTGCCTATTTGTTCTGTCAAGCGGCGTTATGGCGTTTATATAAGTCACGTCAATCGTTTGCTTGGTGAGAATGGGTAATCTGGCATTCAACTGAACTTCGGACAAAACTTCAATTGGCAGCAAATTAAAATTATTCTTTAATGTTCAGCAAAACAGAGAAGTCGGGCACAAAGCAAAAGAATGTTAGTCTTTGTTTTACAGCTATTATAATACTTTTATTTTAAAGACCTGTTTGTGTAATGGTGGCAAGACAGACTCAGATTTAGTTGGTGGTCAATTTTGAATTTTAATTAAAGAATGATTTTAGATCAGAAAGTAGGATACATAGAACATTAGGTTACTGTCTTATAAATCTAAATTTATTTAATTTGTCTACGGAAAAATTTAAAGTCTCGACAGAGCCTCGATTTTTATATTTTCTCCAACTCACTTAATAAATTTAAATTTATAAGACAGTAACCTAATATTCTCTCTCTATATATAACTCAATTTAACTACTGACAAATTACATTTGTGTTCATGATGAAGGTATGTTTGATCTCTATGAATAGCGCTAAATTTTTACACAAGTGGTGTCTGTAATTGTATCACAACAGTTCACATGAATGTTTCAAGGATAATTTATACGGTTTACTTTCAAACCCTGGACATCTTTCTTGAATATCAAATTGCAATCGTCCAAATATATTGTAAAACTTTCATCCCATCTCGAAGCTGGAAAAGTATATGATGATTTGTTTTTATTTTGACAAAACAATTGTGTCTGACACAAAACATTTTCAAAATGTGCAACCTCTTGTCTAAAAACGTCTCCTTCATTTTGTAATTTCCTTTCAAGTTCGTTGTAAAAGAAATCATAAATTTCATAATCTGGTCTGTTTGTAGATCTTAAGTGTTTTATCTGGCTTGCGTTTAAAAAAACATTTTCATGATGACTTGATTTTTTTGGCGAATAAATTATGTCAAACACCGACCAATTTAAAAGTCGTTTGAGAAGAACGAGGGATTCGTTTATTCTTTCTAAAACAAGTACTAATAAAAATTCAGAATTAAGTTTCATAAGGTACGTCTGCAAATTACGTTTAGAGACATCATTTTTCTTTATACCAAAATAGGATGAGATGATGTTCTGCACTCCATACTTTGCAGTATTGCTTACCACTTCGTTTATGAAATTTTGTGAAGTAAGTCCACGTAGAGTCCCATATTTTTTATAAAGCTTAAAGAAGAAAGCGTGACTGATGATTCGTCTTTCAGGTTTACGAACGATTGATATTATCTCTGGATTATGAACAATATGTGTGAAGAAATAGTTGTTATACTTTGTGTGCATAACAAACAAGTCATATTGTTTTTGTTTTTTTAATAAAACACTTTGTAGAGATATAGATATTTCCGGTCGTCTCATGATAAGCATTGTCAGGTTATTATTAATACCAAACCTTAGAAATAAGCAGGCTATCGTGCTTGATCCAGTCTTTGGTATTTTACGGAGTGATTTTCATATTCAAGTTTTAAGCTCAAACTCTTGAGTGTGAGATAATTGTAAGATGTCAAAAAACAGCACATGATGAACACCTGTAAGACGACAATGCTGATGATGTCTCTGGAATAAAAAAGATGCAAACTGTGAAATTCGAATGTCTTTTCTTTAGCCTCTGCCCTTACTGACATTTATTTAACTTTTAATAGTAACAGTTTAATTATCAAAAGCCCATGTGCAGTAATAGAAATGCATATGCGTAGACCAATGTGAAGATTGTAAACGAATTAGCGACCAAATCCGGGGAGTTTCAAAATTATTTGATTACAAAATCGGGCCATTTGAACTTAAACATTTGGTTTCATTTGTAACGTTGTTACTGTCTTTACTTTTGTGATTTAATGTACCAGATGTAAAAGATTCGGGAGGCATATAGTGTATCTGACATTAGCACATACGATTCGCAGAGAAACAAAATGATTATACGTCTGTTGATACTGAAAAAGACTCGTAGCACGACCCAATTATGTTATGGTTAAAGGTATCTGTATTATGTGTCTTTGTAGCAGAGAGCAATAGAATATCAAAATTGAGTCTGTACGCCTATTTGTCTGTAACAGCTGCACGTATACTCAACTTATCCTGCCGTGTAATTCGTTTCCAAATGAAACTTGGATTTTTAATTTTATTTTCATATATATTAAGTTTATGTAAAGCATTGGATCCTTGGGGAAGGGCCTTTTTAACCCAAGGGACATAAATTAAACAATGCTGGTAAAGTGCGGGAAAAATTTCTTACACTGAAGCTATCTGCTTTAACACTGTTCTTTGTGTAAACTGTGACGTTTCAGGTAACATGATCGGCGCTCTGAGAGAAACAACTGATCATCCCAATAGTGTCCTAGCACCTTTGTTTTTTCACAAGCTAACCTACCTTCAGTAGGTGTGGAAGCATTCACGGATTCACTGTTTGTAGTCCACTCACGTAAGTTCATTGATGCATCTTTAAAGATCGGTTTTAATATTTCGTAAAACTGAACGGCTCCAGTCTCGGATTCGGGCCCAGTAATAACATTGTCCACGTATATGTCTTTTTTCAGTTTTTCTGAAATCTTATTTTAATATGAATCCAGATGACATTCGATAATGGCACCAAGTAGAAATGGACTAGAAATTACGCTAAAGGGCACACTTGCGAAGCGAATTTCTTGTATATTGTTTCCATTTACCATTAGTGTATTGATGTCCTTGAGCCACAAAAAACGGATCACGTCTCTTTCTAAAGGTTGCAATCCCACTTGCCGAAATGCCTTCTCTATATCGGCGACTATACTAATCTAAACCGCATTAAAATTCTACACAGGTCATGTAGCTTGAGAAGGTCTCTGTATAAGCATTCATTCAGACTTTTGTTGTCAGTACTTGTTTTCGCTGATTCCTCATAAATATCTCGATGTTTAGTTGTACTTTTCGTTTGCGTGATAGATACATGCTGCGAAATATGTTTATATCCGTATTCTGCACATTTCTCAACCTTTTCAATGACGCTTTTGCAGCTGGTCTTGAATTACATCGTCCCATTGCTGTTTCAGTTCAGGTTGTCTTTCGATTATAGTAACTAATTATTTTAGTCTCCAAAATGCCAATTCACGATTTTCCGGCAATTCATCAGTTTCAGGGGCTATGTAACCTGATATCGCCCGAACTCGCGCTTAAGTGTATCCTTGAAATGTTGCATAACAATTTGATCATCTGTGTTTTTCCTTTCAGTAGTTATTTCAATAGATTCAACACTGCAAAAGTCTTCCATATCTTGTTTTGTTTGAATTACACTGTCTGCCTTTGTGAATACATTTGTTTGTGTTACGTTCTTTCCACAGAATCAGCATGTTCATTTCACTAGAATCATATTCATCAGTGACTTATTTTTCCCTGAAATCGTCATGCCAAAATTTGTCGCCAATAGGCAATGTCCTGGCAGAACGTTGATGTTTCTCTGTCTGTACAATGTCCAGATAATACTTATTACCAATAAGAATCATTTCTGTTTCATTTTGGGTGGTGACGTAAGATTCTTGGTTAAATTGTCGAAATGTGAATGTGATTTAAATAACGCATTTTTTGCTGATATTCCCGGTGATGTTTGGTACAATATTAGCAGTCAGTGTCATGTACTGTCTGCTTTGAAGTTTAATATCGATCTTCGCTGAATTTGTTTGTACAACCTTCTTTTTCTGCTACCAAATGTTATAAGATGAATGCTTTGCTCTCCATTTACCTCCAGGTTCAAATGATCTTCTTAACTTTGTGCAATATATGTTTGCTGATTTTTGTTCATTTATGCATTTTTATTGCTGTAAATTCTGTTTGCAATAATGCATTTTCATTGTAAGATAGAATAGAAAAAGCGGAAACTTCACACGTCGCTCAACACGACAAATGTTGCTGGCTCGGTTTGATTGAGCCTATTAATAGACATTTACGGATTAAGTCTACGTGGACTGTGGACACCTAAGGCGATAGATTTTTCAAGGGGACCGTCTCAACATAGTTTAACTATATTATGCGCGATATGAAAAAGAGTTTATAACGGCAATAGGGTTTGAGCTATTATATCATCACTATGCGGTAGGTGATATAAAATTTGGATGTGCCTGTTTTTCGAAGAAAAAGTAGAGCTATTGCATTTGCTCCAGCGTCGGCGACGGCGTCTCCGTTGGATAAAACTTTTGATAAAGTCAAATATCTCTGTTACTGTCAAAGCTATTGACTTGAAACTTAAAATACTTATTAACTATCAAAGTCTACACAAGGAAGAACAATCCCCATAACTCTGATTGAAATTTTACAGAATTATGCCCCTTTCTAATGTAGCATTTTTGGTTATAGTTTTTGATAAAGTCAAATATCTCTGTTACTATCAAAGCTATTGCCTTGAAACTTATAATAGTTATTTACTATCGAGGTCTACACCAGAAAAAATAATCCACATAACTCTGATTAAATTTTGATAGAATTATGCCCCTTTTAACTTAGACTTTATGGTTAAAGTTTTTGATAAAGTTAAATATTTCTGTTACTATCAAAGCTATTGACTTGAAACTTAAAATAATTATTTACTATCGAAGTCCACACCAGGAAAAACAATCTGTGTTACTCTGACTTGAATTTTGATAGAATTATGCCCCTTTTTAACTTAGAATTTTTGGTTATTTTTTTTGATAAAGTCAAATATCTCTGTTACTATCAAAGCTATTGACTTGAAACTTAAAATACTTATTTACTATAAACGTCTACACCAGGAGAAATAATCCCTATCACTCTGATTTGAATTTTGACAGAATAATTCCCCCTTTTAAATTAGAAATTTTGGTTAAAGTTTTTGATAAAGTCAAATGTCTCTGTTACTATCAAAGCTATTGACTTTACACTTAAAATAATTATTTACTATCAAAGTCTACACCAGGAAAAACAATCCTCATAACTGTGATTTGAATTTTGACAGAGTTATGACCCTTTTTAACTTAGAATATTTGGTAAAAGTTTTTGATATATTCTTTTTATTTAACGTCGCACCGACACATGATAGGTCATATGGCAACTTTCCAGCTTTAATGGTGGAGGAAGACCCCAGGTGCCCCTCCGTGCATTATTTCATCACGAGCGGGCATCTGGGTAGAACCACCGACCTTCCGTAAGCCAGCTGGATGGTTTCCTCACATAAAAAATTCAACGCCCCGAATGAGGCTCGAACTCACGTCGATGAGGGGCAAGTGATTTGAAGTCAGCAACCTTAACCACTCGGCCACGGAGGCCCCCAAAGGCTTTGATAAATTCAAATATCAGAGGATGGGAGCAAAATTTAAAGAACGTTACTGTTGAAGTCCTAAGGAAGAAGGGAAGAAATTCCCCGACCCACTATAATTATTAACAGGTACAGATGTGTCAAAATACACCTTAACTTTGCAGGTACCATCCATGTTGTACCAAAGAAAAGTGGTCTCGGTTTTTACCTACGGCTAATAATAAAAAAGTAACAAAATAACCTATTTCTAGTAACATAAAAGGGAAGTAATTCAATAAAAAGTACTGTAAGTGAACAAAAAAAAAAAGCATCTGCCAAATAAAAACAAGAGCACCGCAATGCAAAGCAACATAAACACAAAACAAAGTCTTGTGACCTTTAACCTCTAAGTGTGACCTTTACCTTAAAGCGAGCTATGTGCTCTGCACGCCGTCTCAATGTGGTGAACATTTGTGCCAAGTGATTTTTGTAAATCCTTCAAGCAGTTTAAGAGTTACACATCTCACTCGAAACAAAGTTATATTACCTTTGACCCCAAAGACGGACACACAGAGAGACAGACGGTCAGACGAACACCAAAATACGTTCCTTCGGGCGTATAATAACAACAAAGGAATGGAGACGCAAGATACTACGTTTTCTACAGTTTTCAAAATGTTTTACCTGCTGACCTACATTTTGATCCCAGCTAACCCAGTTAAGATTTATTTTCATTTCAGACGACGACGACGATGGAATACGGATACATTGCGAACAGATAAGCTCATCTTTTCAAATTTGTCACAGATGCGCAACTTATAATATTGAAGAACCTTTCGGGAAAATGTTATGACGCTAAATCAAATCCTTTGTGCGATATGCATAACAAAACACCTCTCTGGCGAACAGACAGACGGACAGACACATTTAAATCTTATCCTGTGCGGTAACATAAAATGCCAGACCTTACCATCATTATTGGAATGTTTTCCTATCACACATAAATTAAAATTATCATGTTGAGACGGTTCCCTTGAAAAATCGATCGTCTTAGGTGTTCACAGTCCACGTAGACCTAATTCGTAAATGTCTAATGGGCGGTAGTGGAAATGCAAGCTATCGTCCACGCCCTCTAGCCCCGGGTTGAGCAAAACTCAACATTTACACATGCTAAAAGTACAAAAATCACTTTAGAGACATCCGCAGATGTATTCAAACGGCGGTGCACTAGGAACCTTCAATGAGACACGTGCTGAGGCGTGTAATTCCGTCACAAGGGGCGTTTGGTCTCCCAGATTTGTACGTAAGTAATGGATTTGCCCCAAAACAATGGAAAGAACTAAACAAACTGGAATTTAGAAAGGGGATCTGAGGTTATTGAGCCTGCATATCACAGAAACTGTCAAAAGACAAAATTAAAAAGGAGGCAGAATATCCAGGGGGTGATTATACAATATTCAATGCTATGAAAGTGGGAGTATTAGAACCACCCGGGCTGAAATGGCCATGCTGATAAACTAAACAGTACCACATAAAAGTCGTGCTGAACGACATGAGAAGTTCGAAATATAACGTTCAATTTATTGCAGTACGTACAAACTCTTGTGGTTTTGCAGTCCTTTGCTCTATGATTATCTTTCAAACATTTATAGCAATTTCCTTACACAGCTTTTTTTCGTTCATCAATTGTTTAATACATTTTACATTCATCGCTCCGGTGGACGCCGTTGCCGTATCTACCCGCTTTTGTAGATGCTTGCATAATTGCTTTATTTTCTTCCGCTACAAATGCCTCTGTCGTATGATTTGGCGTAGATTCAGACGTACGAATTCTCAATCCAGGTCCCGAACTTTTTACTTCCATATGACATCATAGCTGAGCGTTGTTGTTTAATGTCGGTACTGTTTGTGTCGTTTATTGCCCTTTCACGCGCTAAAATATAGTCGTTTTAACTGTCCTATTTTTGTCGACATCTAGGATCTCAAACTGTAGTAACACATCCTCAGGTATTTTCGACTTTATGATCGACACAAAAATGTTTTGGTTGACGTTTACATCTCAAACAGCTAACTTTGTTGGTAGCCGACGGAATGTTTATCAGTCTCTTGTGATGAAGATCAATTATTTCTTGTGAATTGCCAAATCTTTTCTTCAAACTATCTATTGCAATGTTATAATTTTCGCTCGATAGTGGTAATCCAGCAATCGCCCTTCCTGCTTCACCGAATAATTTGCTCTTCATGTAGGTAAATTCAGTCCAATCAGTTTTATCACCGGCGAAAGATATCATATTTATTTTCAGTATCTTTACTTATGACAATTTTTCAGCTTCGTTTCTTTTTGTAAATTATTGTTGTTTCATTTGTGAAGACAATAATTGGTGCATATGTTGCTGTAGTTGAATTAACAGATGAGCGTCAGACTCTTCATGTGTTTTTTCTTCTAATTTGCCATTTAACTTATAAAGTTTGCTCAAGAAATTCTTTAATTCTAGATAAATGTCCATTGCTTGGGAACACAAAGTACAGTCATCGTCCACAATTACCCCAGTTTCTTCACTCCCCCATCGATGTAACTAGTATTTCGCTCTAATTTTCTACCTCTTACTTATTTCGGTATAAGTTAATCTTTTCCAAACATGATGAAGCACTGCTTCCTTTTTCATCCAACTCGTATTCCTCAGATTCCCCGGAAAACAATGCTTTCGCTTTCTCAATTTCTTCCTTCAACGTATTTCGAAACTGTGTCCGTACGTTTTTCAGATAACGTAAATTCTAATTTGACGACATAGCACTAATAGTCTCCTAGCTGATTTTTTTTCCATATTTGTTTACTCGCAATTGAAAATAAATTAATGAAATATTCACCTTTGTAACATTTAGCCTTTATCTTTTATATATGCTTATTTTCCGTTTTTCCTCATTACTTTTGAGAAACAACCGTAAGCTGGGTTTTAGGAACACATTGCGACACAATTAGGCAATGCAACATACCATATAGCAAAAGCGTAAGCAACTGCTGAATGGCTGGTTGTCAATAGTATGAACCATTTGCCCTTAGAGAAATACTTTTGACTATTGACAAAGGTATATGCTATAGTTTGCGCTTGTTGCACCGTTTACAATATATTGCTACACTTCTATATAAGTGGTTAAGGTAGCTGACTTCAAATCACTTGCCCCTCATCGATGTGGGTTCGAACCTCACTTGGGGCGTTGAATTTTTCATGTGTGGAAGCCATCCAGCTGGCTTACGGAAAGTCGGTGGTTCTACCCAGGTGCCCGCTCGTGATGAAATAATGCACGGAGGGGCACCTGGGGTCTTTCTCCACCATTAAAAAGCTGGAAAGTCGCCATATGAGCTATCATGTGTCGGTGCGACGTTAAATAAATAAATATAAAAAAAAAACGTCGGCGTGACTTTTCTTGGTTAGTGTTTTGACAACCTTTGTTCTTCTGTCATATCTTTGTTACTATTGCTTGTATCTTATTGTAACTTCACATAAACATTGTCAAGTATAAAAACGAAGCATGTGTTGGGACTGAGCCCATCATACCAAAGGTCAAGGTCACCAAGGTATTTTACTTACGTTCTTTTAAGGTTACAGTTTTACCTTTGATTTTTTGTCATATATTTGTTACTATTGCTTATAACTTCAAATAAACATTGTCCAGTATACAAACAAAATATGTGTAGGGGCTGAGCCCATTATACCCAAGGTCAAGGTCACCAAGGTGTTATACTTAGATTAGTTTTAAGGTTAAAGTTTTTCGGCAACCTTGGTTTTTTCTGTCATATCTTTATTGCTTGTATCTTACTGTAACTTTACATACATATTGTCAAGCATACAAACAAAGTATGTGCAGGGGCTGTGTCCATTATGCCCAAGGTCAAGGTCACAAAGTTGTTATACTTCATTTTTTTTCGAAAGCTTCGTTTATAGACATTTCTTTGGTACTTAAAAAGATAATGACTTGAAATTAAAAGTATATTTTATAATCATCATCTGCATGTGTGGTTACAAACCACATAACTCTAATTGCATTTTGACAGAATTATGCCCCTTTGTACTTAAAGTTTCCTTAGCATTCTACGCTTTCTGGATATAACATTAATGTAATATAAGATAAAGATTTGAAACTTAAAATGTATCTTTATCATCATCATCTGCATGCGTGGTAACAATCCCTATAATTCTGATTTGTATTTATGACCAAATACTTATTGTTTCTAACAAACTTCGTTTTCTGGACATATTTTTGGTACTATATAAGATAATGACTCGAAACTTAAAATATATCATTACCATCATCATCTACATTGTGTGGTAACAATTCCGATAACTTAAGTTTGTGTTCTTGACAGAATTATGCCCCTTAGTATATCTTCCTTTTAAAGTAGAGGGCTCTTATTGAGACATATATTAATTTTACTGTCACATCGCCGAATAGTGGAGCGCGATGTCTTACGGCTAGCTTTTGTTTCACATACAAGTTGTGGTTGTTAACAGCGGTAAAATATGTTATGTTGAATAAGCTTTAATGACAAACGTATAGGCTAATGTGCCAATTAGGTACTGCAGATTTGCACTTTCCTGACAACTGTATTCTGTAAACTAATTAAATATATCCAAACGGATATTACGTTGAAATTCCTTACTGTACAATTTAATTATGTGTACGATATAATAGATTCCACAGAAGATATAGCTTAAGATTATTGATAGAGCATAAAACAGGCCAAATAAAGACATATAGATGTGTAAGCTCCATATGGCGTAATCACGGTAAATTGTTGTTAATTCTATGAGGATATGTGCAGCTTTTGTGTGCAGGGGATCCAAAGGGCTTGTCGTTTGAATTAGAAATAGCTGCTTGCATAATTCAAGCTAACGCTTCTTGCTTACTTATTTCGGTAATTACAGACCCAGATTTTAGTCGCTAATCCGTGGTCTATCTTCACATCGGTCTACACGTGTGCATCTCTAATAGTTCAGTAAAGTGGTGAGAATGGACATAGCACGATACAGGAATGGAAATTTTAATTTGGCAGACATTATGTATGTGCAAAGAGTAATGAGTGCAGTGTCAATATTTACGGACAATAATTATATGATTATTATGAAAATAAACACAATCGTCTGACATAAACATTTCATCAAATACTATATAAGTATTTACACTGAACAACCAATCTTGTTGTAAATAAACTGTACATAAAATTTCTGCGGAACATATTTACTGCAACATTAACTGATAATAAATGTATGCATATTAACTAAATTTAAGAGATAATAGGCATGGCCCATATACCATGCGCCGTGAATGATATCGTCCATTACGCTTTAATCTATCCCAAAGCGATAACATCTGAAAATATTAGCGGTTGTGATGTGTATTATTGTTTCAAATTAGTATATCAAAAAAGGTTGGTTATAATAAAATTTTATATAATGCAAACTTGGATTATTTGGCTGTAAGTGTTACGAATTTGATATTAACCTTGAAAATACGGGGAAAATGCACACCTACTCTAGATCATTTTTAGACTAGGATCTATATATTTCGGGAAAACGAACAACTGTAACATCTCGCGGGAAGGTCTATGTGCACGTAAAAGTGTTTCCTGTTAGTCTAGCCAGGCCAGTTTACGTGAACGGATAGACCTGCGCAAGTGCACAACCAGTCATTCTGAAAACAGAGGTCATGCGTTAGGAAAAAAATCGAGTATGTCTGTAAATTCGATCTTAAAACGTCCAATCAATCTAGTACAATTTATTTCATGTTAACAAAGATTAGACATGTATACACTGTTACATAATTATTATTGATTCTAACAAGACCAGCAAATAACCTACATACATGTAGAGCCAAATCTATCTCGGGTTATTCTGCAATAAACGACTCGCGTGCAATGACGTCATCCGATCCAGGTGCTTAGCACGGTCGCAAAATATAGTAAACATATTTTTCTAATACTGTTGATACTAGTATGTCGTGTTAGAATCGAAAGAATAAGTTACCAAGTGTGATTTATCGTGTTTCGTTCTTATGTGAAACAATATATCATGAAGGCCGTAGGAACTCAAATGTCGGGTTATTCTATGATAAACCACGTTTGGGAACTTATCATTTCGTAAATATTCGGCAACTCTAATCCGAAATATATTATATTGATACTCTGATATATTTTATCATATTTCCGATAAGTTAATCTATGAGATTTGGATAATTTTAAATCCCATTTTACAGCTTCACCGGTTAACAAATATTATCAGATAGTTTTCTATTTCATACTTGAATACAGGACTACTGAATTAAAAGCCGAGATGTATTATGTTTACGATAACATGAAGAGATCAGACGTTTATGATGAATATTTTACTTGTCTACAATAAATCTTAGCGAGAATATTATACTGACTGCGAGGCTTGAAATTCTGGAAAGTCTTCAGACTGCTTAACCATAAAATTAAAACATTTAGTGACAAATATATTGTTCAGAAATTGTTCAGTCACACAGTTAAAAATGATGTATACAATTTAATAAAAAAGAGCTATAACGTCTTTATTAAAACTGTACAATAGAATTATTGTGCATTTTGAATAAGTTCTAACAATATAAGAAAACAACGGAGTATGGGTGGTGGGGGGGGGGGGGGGGTGCGTAATGGCGGACAGGATATACAACACTAAATTAGCATAATAACGGCGGACAGGTTATGGGACACTTGTTTTTAAATAGATGGCTGCGGAGGTTACGTTAAAGCTTTGGTTTAAACTAAATTATACTCAGAGTCACTGAAAAGTTACCACATAATAGCCCTTATATTTTAATAATCGCATTGGACTGTGTTAAAGGCATAACACGACTACATTTTTGACGCAACTGAGACGTCACTGGTGTAAAGATTTGTCAAATTTGATTAACTCTATTTGAGGCACGAGCTACACGTGTAAAATGACTTTTCCAGCAATGTCGACATGTACGAAAATTCATCGCACTTGAAAGTTAGACGACAGACTAAAATAAATACGTTAAAAATAGAATATCCTTGCTTAGAATGCCACGTTTAAGGCACCTTCCACGCCATCATGCCATTGGCATATTTTAAGTGGTAAGTTTTCAATGACGCCCAGTATATATTGTAGATGTATTTTTGAATTTTGGTAGAAATACAATTGCAAGGTGTTATTTAGATCCCATTACTGCGTGTTATGTGCTTGTGAACTAAACAATTGTGACAGGTAAAATCTCTGTTGAAAAAATCTCTACCCTACTTATATCATTACTGTATGTCAGTTTGAAGAAAATTCTTCAAAATGAGGTGAAGATTGGCCTGGCTACGTGTGACGCCACTATGAACACACCATGCATTAAATATTAATTATAATTTAGGGGATTAATTTTAACGTAATCTAACCATAAATATTGTCTTAAATTTTTATTTCAGGTTGGTGCAAGAGTCTTTATGTTGAACTCCAATTGGAATCACAAACCGGGTCGACAATTTTTTTTCAAGATAGAGAATATGCTTATGTGAGAAGTTTCTACTAGTTTGACAATCGATCGTAACAACACATAAAAGCTTATACTAACTGAGATCAGGAAACCGAATATTTCCATGGGGTGCATCAAATGTAACCTGTTTACACATAGACTTCAAAGGACAGAATGCAATATGCGTCTTTTCAAAGCGCTCGTTTAGAATATATCTTCGGACATTAGAAGGGGTGTACAGCTGTTCCTAGTAGACGGCAAATCGAAAAGCATGTGGGATTTATTCGGGTGAAGAAATCACTACCGTTTCGTACGCCGTTGCTCGCTCGTGATGCGTAAACGGTTTGGATCTGGGTTTTGAAGTAAGGTTTTTCAGAAAGATTAATTGTTTGCTGAAAAGGCCAATCATTGTTAAGGAAATATTGTTTTGAAAAAAAATACAGACCTGGAAGCAATGCACGTGTCAAACTGTTCATATCTACCTTTCTCATGGCTCATTGTCACAGTAGCAAACTTATTCTAAAAAATGCCTTTTGTCATTATTTTCCTAAAAAAACACTATAATTGTAATAAGTTTAAGTGCATATGGCTCATGGACCCATAATGTATCCTAGGTACGTTATTGCCACCTGTGTATATTAGATGCAATTGCAGTCCGTATATGACAAAAAATACGGGATCTGTATACTTCGTATATCCGGAAAATACAGGCTCGTATATGTGTTCCGTAACTTCATAAATACGGAAAGTATAAGGGGTAAAAAGTCTAAGACCCTTCACATACGTGAAAATAAAATATATGTTAAATCAGGACACAAACGAACACCATTTCTATGGAAAAGGTTTGAAAGTTCGCATATTTCATATATACAGGAAATATACATATATTTATATTCGACGTATACGGGATCCCTTATATATATGACAAATATACGGACTTCCCGCGTAACTAGATGTTCCGAATACGGGATCGTATATTAGGTTCGTATAATTGTAATAAACATCCCGTATATTACTCCCGCATTTTCGAAATAGACACGACTGTATACTCCCCTATATTGACCATTTCTTTCGCAGTGTGAGGTCCAATAGGATCAGCACCACAAAATATCAGGCCAATTTCGGTACAAACGAGCGCGAACATGAAGCAGAAAGTCCACCAACCCAATAAGGTTACTTTCGATGCTGCTTTATATACAGGCCCGTACTGTAATATACGTATACATTATGTACAAATGTTTCTGAATAATATTTTGTCAAAGTAATTACTGATAAAAGGCATTAATCAACATTTTAGGACATGTCTTCAAAATAATATGATTAAAATGAATGAAACACTAATAACGTCAAATTGATAATGTACTTACATCCATATTAGTCTGCCTTGCTGGTTTCCATGTAATAAACACTAAACTTTTAAATTATTCGTAAATACAAACGAATCAATATTTGAGCCGCGCCATGAGAAAACCAACATAGTGCGTTTGCGACTATTATAGGTCCAGACTAGCCTGCGCATCCGCGCAGTCTGGTCAGGAAATATGTTGTTCGTTTCAAAGCCTATTGCAATTAGAGAAACCATTAGCGAACAGCGTGTGTCCTGTCCAGACTGTGCGGATGCGGATGCTCGTCGCAAATGCACTTTTTTGGTTTTCTCATGGTGAACCTCATTTAATTGCATATAATAAGAGCAGATGTCTATATACATACCTATACATTTCTTCCGATATTAGATATAATCCCCTCTTATATACACTGTCATCGTGTTGATATCATAGGTATGCATGTATGCACCGTCGACATAGATAATTATTCTTTCACTCCGTGTTGATAAGATAATAAATGACACGCAAAAATGCCTAAGTATTTATATATCCAGCAATCAATGAACAATCAATCTGCAATTGTTTCGAAAATGATGTCACCTGAGATTGAGAGACATAAAACTTGTATGCATTAAAATGGTGCTTAGTGTAATAAAACATGAACTAACATTAACTTAGCGTTTAGCTTATATTTTTCTATTTCATTGCATAGTAAGTTATGAATAAGATTATGATTACTGCTGTTATTGGACTTTTACTTCAGACATATGTGCAACAAAGCGCAACCGTTTAAACAACTTTGGTAGAAAACAATCCAAGGATCCTTCACGCCAAGTTTCATCAAATTTTATTCAAAAGTTTTAGGTGAGATGTCGTTTAAACACAATTGCTGACGACGGACGGACGCACGCACAAAGGACGACAGCGCTTTGTGGTCCGTTGAGCTAAACATTGGAAGAGAGCTTGTCTTACAATGTTACTTTGTATAGTATATTGTGTGTTAAGAAGGCATTAAATAACATCAACGCTATGATTCATTTGGACCAAATACAACATATGTGCCAAATGTGTTAAAAAGTAAAAATATAGCAGGATTGCCACTTACGTAAGGAAATAAAATTTCCATACTTTTCAATTACCAGTGCCACAATATTTTTTGATCTACTACGTCTGTCAATAAATCAGAACAAAACAAAACAAAGGTAAAGAGATGTAATATTGATAACTGATATTTTACTCAGTGATTTCTTATCAGATTTGTATTGATATTTTAGCTTACCTCGTCGATGAAAGTGTCTTCAAAAAGGTAAAATTATCCTTCCTCATGGTCGGACACACACATGAGGATATAGATCAATTTTTAGCATGTGCTTATATTGCATCTATTCAAAATAGTAAAGATAGGCAAAACAGCATCCAAAGTACTGAACATTTTTTGTAGCGAAACATCAATGAAATTTAAGTTTGACACTGCAACAAAAACCTTGATTTCTAAATAAAATTACTGGAAGTTGGGATTTGTACCAGAAATAAAATGAGCATGTTTGCAATTTACATGTAAACACAGACGAATTTTTCGAAGCATTGTATATCTGTATGAATGGGAGGATTGCCATCATTTAAAGGCTGCCTTTGGCAAACTAGAACAATCTCTTAACAATTCTTGTACAGGGCAGACCTCTTTATGGTTTTCAATGTGAATATTAGCAGCAATTAGCATAACTTAAGTTATCAGTATGGTTGTCAAGAAAAGACGTGTATATAAACGTTGATAAAATGATTTTTTGATTCATGATTTGCATAATTCATGTTTCTGAAGATCAAATAGTACAGGTATAAGCAGATCTTTTCTTGATAGTTTCCCAAAAAATGCTGTTTTTAAAGCAGGTCTCTTAAAATTTCTATTTACGTATTGAAGTAGTTGAGAACACATTATTGACAAAGCAAACAAGAACAAATGTGAACTTTTAGCAGTGAACTACTAAACGTTTTTTCTTTAAGTTCTACTGGCAAACATTCGAAAGAACAGCAAAGTCTAAGAATGAACGAATTTCATTGACACTTTTCCAAGATGTTTGTTGGATATCCAAGACTCAATTCAGATGTACGTAGAATCCCTTTGGACACTGGTTTAGAGAAATATGACCTGCTAGATCCATGACTTTTATCCTTGACGTACCATGTTAAGGACTGTTCGGTTTATTTCTAGCTAAACACCATTTTAAATAGTATTTCAATGACTTAATGACATGTAGTTAACATAACCATAGTTCCGGGAATTCTGTGCCAATACAGTTCTGTACTCTGCAATATAGCTGCCAACTTCCAACTGCCAACTGTTTCACTCAAATTAGTGTATATGTTAGATACTATTCTCAGCATATGACTGCAAAAAATGCAGTTTATTACACTTGTTTAAAATCATTGATGTATACTGAATTGCAACATGAACCTTACTTACGCACCCCTCATCGATGTTGGTTCGAGCCTCATTCGCGGGATAAATTCTTCGTGCGTGGAAGCTATCCAGCTGACTTACGGAAGATCGGTGGTGATGAAATATTGCACGCAGGGGCAGCTGGGTCCAACATTCACTATCAAAGCAGGAAAGTCACCATCTGACCTATACTATAACTGTGTTGGTTCGACGTTAAACCCAACATAAATAAATAAAAGAACATGTGCGTGCAGGACTTTTGAACACAGAACATTTTGATTTCGGTGACTGAATAAAACTAAACAGTAAGAAAGAAATCGTTCAGAACCATGTGTTTTTAAAATTATTACTGATCAAAATGGCAAAGAAACTTGTCCGTTACAGCTATCTGTATATTTACTGGATTTCAAGGACATTGCGAAAAATAAACACACAACTTACACATACAATATAACATAAAATATTTGGAACATTTAATCAGATAGTATTGGAGCAGTTGCCTGGACATGACAAATCAATTGTAAAAGTCACTTGACAGGCGAATGGACATAAAACGTAAGGCCAATTAGTACAGATAACTCATGTAAAAGGTTTAATTAAATGTCCTCAAGAATTGGAAGACAAGTGGCCAAATCAACTTAAAATTTGTTTATTTCATCGAGGTTACCATTGAAACATGGCAATGTTGGGACGACTAATGGTCATTCTTTTCTTTATTTTGTTCCAGAGCATATTCATTCTTCATTCATTTTGATTCATTGTCCATTTGCAATACTTGTAATTTGAAAATAATAATTCAACAGAACGCAATATCTCCATACGATGATGCAAAATCCAAAGGCCGAGTAAATGTGATATAACCAAACACTAAAGAATATGGTTAAAAAGAAATAGAGACAGTTACAAAGTATATTTATTGGTAAAACCATAAATTCTAATTCAGAGACAACAATATGTCTGATGTATACATTCTCTATTCAACCAACAGCATTTTATTGCATATTATCACTGCCAATAATAGAATGTTTCTACTAGCTACAACCATGTGTATTCTCATCAATACTTTGTTAACCATTCCTCAATATGTCCACAGCTACCGACATTAACTAAGAGGTTTCTTACTATATGTATTGACTAATTTTAATACTAGCGGATAAATTATATTCAAGAAAAGAAGTTAAATCATTTTTCTTACATATGCTGACCCATCTTTCTTGGCTCTGAATGAGGAGAAAAAATTAAATAACTGCACATAACTTGAATGGCATCAGGAGTTATCCACCGTGAACAAAACACAGGATATCAACACAGACTAACTAATTTTATGAAAATGTGGAATGTATTCATTAAACTAATTATTTAAATGTATTACTCGAGACTAAAATACGGTTATGAAACACGGTTTTTCATCCACGAGGTCCACAATGTTGGAAAACACCAGACTTCATCTCATTTTGAAGGACTGCCTTCAAATTGACATACAGCAATGATATAAGTACGCCAGATATTTTTTTCAAGAGAGATTTTACCTGTCACAAAAAGCACATAAAGTGCAGTAATGGGATCTAGATAACACTTCTCCATTTTATTTCTACAAAAATGTAAAAACTAAATCCACAATATAATTTAAACCAAAGCTAGCTTTAACGTAAACCTCAGTATCGATTTATTTAAAAAAAACTAGTGACCCATAACCTGTCCGCCGTTATTATCATAATGCTGAATTAGTGTTCTATAACCTGTCCGACATTACGCAATCCTTCGTGTTAGAACAATAATTATTTTGATAAAATATGTGAAAGTGACATAACAGTCGAGATGTTAAGGTTTTTTATTTAATTTCAAACATGTCTTTAGAATTTGTGACTGAACAAGTTCTGAACGATATATTTGCCACTAAGCGTTTTAATTTGATTGGTTAAACTATCTGAAGAGTTTCCAGAATTTCCAATGTCGCGGTAAATATAATATTCTCGCTAAGATTTATTGTAGACACGCAAAATATTCATCATAAACATATCATAGTTTCATGTTAAAGGAAACATAATGCATCTCGGCTTTTAATTCAGTAGTCCTGTATCCGCGCAGTCTGGACAGGATACATGCTCTTCGCTAATGGTTTCTCTAATTGCAATAGGCTTTGAAACGAACAACATATTTCCTGTCAAAATGTAGAGTCTTTTATACCAAATGACTTTCTGGAATCCAGCTGTCAAATTTCTTTGGATAACCTTCTCAATGAACTTTAATTTCTTTGATCTTTTTTCCACCTACATTTCTAGTGCGGCGAGCAAGGACTGATTCAATTTCGTAAATGTCTTTGTCTTTTATAGTCTGAATGTCAGGCAAATAAAAGGATCCTTCAATTTTCCGCCATCCAAATCTACTAACTGAACGGTTGGTGGCAAAGAAAGAAGAATGTGAATGGCCTTGAATACTTCTTTGGTCCAGTTTGGGAGATACCCTTTGTCAAAAGTTCGCTTTGTTTTGTTGACTTTTTCAATTTCTGTTAGAGATGAACAAAACATTGGAGCAAATGCCAGGAGAGAAAGTCTTTTCCAGCAAAAGACCCTTTGTGATATATCTCAATAGATACGAAAGTACAGATATATGTACCAAAATCACTGTGGACTTTTTCACTGAGCAATCCAAAGATGTTGCAACTTTGTTGAAGGTAAAGATTTTTTTTTCAATACTGCGAAACAAAAGGTATACTAATTGGACACTGGGCCTAAAATGATACCGCAAAATTGTAAAAATATCTTTGCATTTATTTCGTTATTGTGACAAACAGGTAAATATCCGAACACCACATTACTGAAGATGTACCACAAGCATTTGCTAAATAGAAAATAATGAAAGTTAAGTCAGTATTTGACAATACAACATAAAGGTTTAAATATATAAATAGTTAGATTTATTTTATGCTCACTAATGAATACTGTATTCTATCAGTTAAAAATGTTCATATCTCATCACTCACACTGTGAAAATATGAAATCTATATAGATCTCAATGAGATATAGTGAAAATGCATCAAAATTAACCTTAAATTCTAAGTAAAAGGGGGCTTAATTCATGAAAACATTGTGCCAGAGTTATGCACCTTGTGTCATATGATGTGGGTAATGATGTTGAACAAAATGTTTAAGTTTGAATCAGATCCATTCAGTAATAACAGAGATAGAGTGAAAGTGTATCAAAACATAAACCTGAAATTCTAAGTAAAAAGGGGGAACAGTTTATATCAAATTTGTGCCAGAGTTATGCAACTTGCGTCATATGATGTGGATGATGATGTTGAACAATTACTTTAAGTTTGAATCAAATCAAATTAGTAATAACAAAGATAGAGTGAAAGTGCATCGAAACTAAAACCTAAAATTGTAAGCAAAAAGTGGGGATAATTCATGAAATATTTGTGCCAGACGTATGCACCTTATGTCATATGATGATGATGATGTTGAACAACTATTCTAAGTTTGAATCAAATCCATTTAGTAATAACATAGTTAGAGTGAAAGTGCATCAAAACTTTAACCTGAAATTCTAAGTATAAATGGGGAATAATTCATTTAAAAATTGTGTTAGAGTTATGCATTTTGCCTTATATGATAAGGGTGATTATGTTGAACAACTATTTTAAGTTTGAATCGAATGTATTCAGTAATGACAGAGATATAGTGGAAGTGCATCAAAACTTTAACCTGAAAATCTAAATGTAAAGGGGGATAAATGATGAAAAATTGGTGCCAGAGTCATGGTCCGTAGGTCAGGTGATGCAGGTGATGATGAGGAATAACTGTTTTAAGTTTGAATCAAATCCATCAAGTAATTACAGAGATAAGTAGAAAAAAAGTGTAAAAATAAGTGGAAATGCGGAAAGACGCCGACGCCGACACCAAGTAGAGTAGGATAACTCTCCTTATACTTCGTATAGTGGAGCTAAACTGATTCTTTAGTTAAATACAGTATGATTCATTGAGCCAGACTTATTTTTACACATAAATAGATTTAAAATTCTGAAATAAGAAAATTTGGTATTTTCTGCATTTTTCTCATGTCTTTATCTGCAGTCATGGGCAAATAAATCACTTCACAGACAAAGCACAGTACAATTCCCATAATTCTTCAATGTCTAGTCATTAACAAGAAGTAAATGGGATTTGTCTTTTTTCTTGTATCAAGAAATGTTGTGGTTTTCCGCAAAGATGGTAGATGCAAAACAAAAGGTGTAAGATTCTACAAAGTGCATATGAAGTGGCATAATTTTGTAAAGGTATGCTGCAGAATCAAATGTCCTTTATAATGTCAGTATGTGTTTGCTTCCAAAGGATCTTTTTTACAGATTTTATTAACTATCACAACAGCAATCTTTAAGTGCCGTGTGGCGGCTTGGATTCAGTGTTGATATATATTCTGGTCCTTTGGGACCTTGGGACCATGGAGTCGATTCAGAACATGTATAATAAAGTTCCGCTTAAACCGGTGCTAGGGAGCGTGAGACGTGTTGCACATTTCATGAACAGACTCAATCAAACCGAGTCTGCTATTATTCTTCTTGGTTGCATTATATGCTTCCAAAGGATCTTTTTACAGATTTTATTTATAGTGTACACATTATACCCCTTTACTTTTAGTTCAGCTGATCTAAAACTCTGAACTTCACCTATTAGTTATGTAAGCAGGACAAGTATGAAATTACCTTACCCACACTTAAGACATAATTCTCACAAAACTAAAGCTCCGATTGGTTAACTATTTCCGGAATGTAAGGCTCATTCATAAGGCTAACTGTTAGCATAAGAAAATCAAAATTTGTTTGTACCAGGAAAATAGCCTTGTGGATACCGCCTCTTTAGAGTGTTGGGAGGGGGGGGGGGGGGGTGTGGATTTGCACAGAAAATTATATTTGGCATGTGTGATGTATAACATATCAGGAATGACATATCAAAAATCTACCAAAATCCAATGACGCAAACACACTATTGCTGGGGTAAAATATTGAAAAAAAAAATGAAACAAAATTGCGTAATTTAGAATTCCTTTATAACGTCATACATACTTATCTGAACATGTCAGAATTTTAAAGGTTAAGAGCAGAGTCATATTACCAGTCATTGAGAATTTCATCTGAAATAATATTTATCCAATATGGCTGCCACTTTCAATATGGCCGCCAAAACTTATTTCTTAAATTGATTCATAGTATGTTTTATACTGCATCTGACTGTGTCAAACATATGATAACAGAAAAGTATAACAACGTTCACTAGACATAACCACTAGAGCGTTTTTATCCAATATTACATCATAAATCCAATATGCATGCCTTATATCCAATATGTGAAATAAACAACATGATTACCAACAATTTTAGCATTATCTTTACGAAATGGTTAACGAATACCTCTACATAAACTGTAACTACTAGAATTCACAAAAAATGATATTTTGAGAAGTTATCACATTATATATTGTCCAAGATTGATTGAAGTCAGACTTTAAATACTTAAAGGGAATTCCTATATATTTTTATGCGCATCTTTCTGCGAAGCCGACACTATCTATGGAAAATTGAACTGATGTCAACATTTGTTGAAACATGTGACAGACTACCTTAAATATCAGGAATCTTGAATAAAATAACATGTTTAATAAGATTTTTTTTAGTAATCAAATGTTGATACTGGATTATGTTGTACTGACATGTATCATGCCTGAAATGTATCATCTCTCTATTTACGAAAACTCCATACATACCAAAATTTATGACAAGAGGAATGATTTTAATTTCAGTATTGTAAATTTCCCCCATTTGGATGGAGATGTACCCCAGGCTACATCTTATGGGGTATATATTTCTCAGTTACTTCGGTTTGCAAGAGCGTGTAGTCATGTTGAAAATTTCAATGAACGTAACTTATATATTACAAATAAGCTTCTTCAGCAGGGCTACCGTTATTATAAATTACGTAAATACTTTTCTAAATTTTACTATCGTAATTCAGATTTGGTTTTAAAATACAATAGCAATTTAAAATCACTTCTGCGGGAAGGTATATCAAAACCCGCTTTTTATGGGGATGTTGTTTACAAACTTCGTAAGATTTTGGGCCATGGCAATTTTCCATTTGTATTTAGTAAAGTAATTAAACGTTTTATGAAAAGAGGTTATGACCCAACTGTTTAGAGACACACCGCATGTTTGGTGTTCAACCCTTTTACAGTTGGACGCTACGCTTTCCTCTTTGATCGTGTCTGACGGATTAGGTGGGGGACTCTATGATTAGTAGTTCTTAAGTCCCACCAGGACTGAGCTATTTTGATTTCCCTTAAGGGTGTTTTCCTTGTTGCTCTGTCTTCTGCAAAGACATTGAGTACATTGAGTACATGCGTTTTAGGTTTTTAAGGATTGCATTTTTATATTATATTTACAAGGGCATCTTTGTGTTTTACATAACATACCTTCTGTTACCTTTACGTATGTTAGGGTTTCACCTGGTGGGAATTGCTTTTATTTACACTGTCTTGTGACTTTTGAACATGGTGGGGGTAAGAGTGAGGTTAGGTGCACCATAAACTGGTTTAAACTCCCCAGTGGTGGTTTTGCCACTGACCGTTCCAAGGCGGTGCCCCACTGTGTTCCTGTATTTGTTTCTTTCGTCTTCTGTTCATTTTTGCGTATGGTGTGCGAGAGTTGTTCGTGTTTGTCTTTGGGGAGGCTGAGTGTTTTGGATTGTCTTCCTTGTTTTTTGTCATTTGTTGTGGCTGTGTTATGACAGCGCATTTTAGTACAAAGACAGTGTTGTTCATATAATGTTTGACAATTTACTTTGTTTTGACAAGACATTATCTCCTTTCAGATTATTGAGTATTCAATTATAGAAAGAATTAAGAATTTTTAAAACAATTTTTAACTTTTAGCAGATATACATGTAACTAATTTGGTCAGGTTCGCGCCACTTTTACGTCCAAACAGGTGTTATATTCAAGCGGTCTTAACATGAAATTAAGCCTGGAGACCCATATAATTTTAGCCATTCTTTTGTTCACAATGCAATTATTAATACACAGGAAAAACAGGAAAAATCTATGAAACATATTTTTTTTTCAAATTAAAACAGATATTCTTCTCTATGGGTATTTTTCATTGACAAAAAGTTCACAAAAGTGAATATGAAATAAGATAATAATCGAATCTGTAAAAAGAATAAACCTTATTGTGCCGTCTTGATGCAAATTATGTTTGGTATTTATAAAAGAGCAGAAAAATATGAAAGTGTTGAAAAATCGCTGGCAGTTTTAGCAACAATGGGTGTGTTCAAAAACATTTTTTTCACAAAACCAAGCCCGGTTACCCATTGCTTTTATTTGTTTATTATTTTCAGCACAAATTTTCCTATCATATAAGTGAATTTGAAAAGAATCTATGAAAGGAAAAAAAAAACTATAGGAATTCTCTTTAATGCTATATGGCATGTATTAGCTTTTTGTAAAATATCGCATCTATCAATTAGTATCTCTACCACTACAATATCAATTATTCAAATAATCAAACAAGTCCTGATTTCTAAGCTATTATTTTTTGTAGGTGTAGAGAACTTTACTAAACGAGAAAACAATGAGCAGAACTTAACAAACTTGAATTTAGGGAGGGTATCTGTGATTATGGACCCTGAATATCACAGAAACTGCCAAACGACAGAATTGATAAAAAGCCGGTACCATATCACCATATCCAGTTAAACAAGTAATTAAACAATAACCGAGAGTATTTGTACCACCCAAGCCGAAATGTTTAAGCAAAAAATTAAACAGTACACTAACACATCATAAATGTCGTGCTAAACGATCTGAAGAGATTGAAATATAACAAGACCATCAAGGAAAAAGGGCAAGACGAAGACAAATGCAAGACATACGAAATCCAACATCGGAAATACCATTGCTGAGACAAACTTTAAAATACCTATGAAATCCAGTTAATTAGACTGTTGTCTGTGGGCTGTTATTTTTAATTCCAGTATATGATAAAGAATTAGAATTAAGGATAAAACCTTTCATTGCCTCTTTCCGTTATACACGCATGAAATTGTTGTGTCTCCATGAGTGCATTCTATGGAATAGGAAAAAAAAAGCTAAAAAAAATATAGATGTTAGATATGAGCTGTTTTTCAAGAAAGGATTTCCAGTGAAAAACTTCTGATGAATTGCATGGACATATGAGAAGAGTTAACTACCAGTCATATATATCTGGAAATTAGCAACTGAACTGTTCTTAAACCTACGACCACCACTTAATGCTGGTTGGACAAATGACGAAGACTCGCATATGGTTTTAATGAATATGACGCAGCAGCATGCACCTGAAGCGCTACTTGACTTTACCAGTATTCGTGCAAAACTGACTGTTTAACGAGACGATACAAATATGAAAAGAAGGGCTTACTGTGCACTGATGATTGTGTATCTGACACAGTATACAGAATGTGTTCGTTCGGAAAGTCAAGAAGATGACTTATCTGAAAGTAGTTGTTAACAATATCGGTTATATTTATGTAGATGATGATGATGATGATAATAATGATAATGATGATGACTGAAATTATATAAATATATGATAATTTAACAACAGCATTTGTTTATAGCAGAAAGTGTAACATAATAATAAAACTGATACAAAGAGCATGTCAATAATTTACAGTTCTAATTAGAGGGGCGGTAGGGGGAAAGGGGCATGGAAGAGGGTGCTGCTGGGTATTTAAAGAACCTCTCGGTATATTGTCAACTAGTTGTCATGTTTGCTAATATCAGATCAATGTTAATGTCACAAATTACAGATCTACTGATAATCACATTCAACATAGAAACAAAATTATATTCCTATTATATTCTTCAATGAATTCTGTAAAATTTGGGTTATTGCCCCTGTTTAAATCTTGACTATTTCCAGATCTGGCATCCGCCTTAAATGAAAGCATAGTGACCTGTATTATTCAAATATACCATTGCAATTTTTATACCTATTGGGTTGAAAGAGATGCCATCATAAGAAGTGATGTTACGATTGTCGCTGATGTTCGATTAATAATCGCAAAGTTTTAAATTCGGCGACATCGATTCTGACCAAAAAGAATCGATTCTACTCGCTGATTTTGTTAAAAAACTAAAATCCCACTTTCAAGAATTTTTCAGATACTTCTCGCAGTTTAGCTTAAATACTTTTGCTCTTTTATGATCTTTGGGTTAGCATTTCAAAATATCTGCTCTTTAAAATGGAGAACGCTGTCAGGCCAGCTGTCATGACCGTAAAAATAATAAAAAAAATGTTGCCCTGGCAGTAAAAATCAGACGCCTTGAAATATTTTGGGTTCTGCATAAAGCCTGAATGTCGGGTGTTGGCTCCTTTTAAGAAAAACTTTGATATTACTGAAGGTGTTTGCAAAGTATGCTTTCAAGCGTATATTAACGAAGGTACCCCGCCCACTTTTTTCTAATTGGAAATAATTTTCACATTTTATTTGACAAGTTTTTATCATTCCTCCAATACAAAATGGTGGATTTACTTCTAATTCTAGACCTGCCAGCAATGAACCAAGCATACTATTCTATGTCAAATTTGGCAGTGCATCTAGCATGACTTGAATCCCAGGCCTTGAGTCATAGAGAAAAGATGAATTGAGTTACTTTTGCATTTGGTCCAATAGTTCTTCCCAGATCGCAGTTTGGACTTATTTGTTGGAACCTTTGAACAGCCGGTTAAGCTATCGTTTGGTTAACTTTTAAGGCTATATGTCGACATTTCAGAAGATTTGAAAAACAAATCTTTGAGTTAAGGACTGCCTTTACAGAAAAATAAAAAAAATCCCATCAAGACAAATATTAACAGCCGGTTAAAGATTCGAACAACTGGGCCATAATTGCCCAACAGTTGTTAAAGGCTGTATAGTACAGCAGCTGTGTCAAGGAATTCTTCATAAAAAGTAATAAAAATAGTCATACAGTAATCTGAAAGTCTTGAGAAAGGTTTGCTGTTACTACCATATTGTCACATTACAAAAGTCTGTATTGATCCTTCGGTTCCGATTCTGACGATTAATCGAATCGGAGAGAAATCAAAATCGGACCGATTAATCGATTCTGCTTCAGCTGTCCGATTCTCATAACAAATTAGAAGGCCCTTCAAAAAGCCCTAAAACTAGTATATTGTATAGCCTTTTTACATGTTCGCAAGAACAACATATATACTTAAATAGGCGTTAAAGTAAAAGAAGGGCTCCAAACGGATTAAAACACTGGCATTTGAAATAAATACAGCCAATTTGACTGTCACAAATTGACATACGGGCCTTATTTTATCTGTATTGTAAATGCAGGTATTGTATCATCTTTTTGTAAATTTTTGAGTTATTGAGGGGTAAATTGGGCAGATTTCCGCATGAATTTTCCTCTCAAATTTTTCTGTAATTTTTTTAATTAAATTTCCCTGGGAAATGTCATTAAATTCTGTTTGTTTAAAAAGAAAGTTGTTTTTTTATAAAAATTCAGTAAATTTTTTGTTTTTATCCCAAAAAACCCCTATAATTGGGGGCCCCAAAAATTTTCAAATTTAAAAATTTGCGCCAAAAATTTGTTAGATTCCCCCGGGTATATCGTGAATCCCCGGGAAAAAGCAAAGTCTTTGCATTTCGGATTTTCCCTGAATCCCAAAGAAATTTGATTTGGCGGGACATTTCCCTTTTAAATTTGAATTGGACTAGATATGCCTTGCGCAACCACCTTACGACTTTATGACGAAAACTATGTTGATTAAATTTTTTGCTAGAAATTTTTGCTCGATCGAGGTAAGAAATTTTTTTTGTTAGATTTTTTATGATTTTTGCATTACGATTTTTTTTGGTTAAAATTTTTGTTAAATTTACAGGGAAATTTTGTAACATTTACTTTTCGCACATGTTTTTTGGCCCAGTTTCGGTATGTCAGGATGATTTATTTTAAAAAATTTTTAGATTTTGTAAATTATTTAGAAAGGGGGAGGGCTAAAAGTTTCGTTTATTAAGTTTTAAAAATTTTTACTGAAATTTTTATTTGTGTTAAATTTTTTAAAAACACTGTTTTAAAAAATTTATGTCAAACATTTTTTAATTTTGGAAAAGCCTTTTTGCTTTTTATTGTTATGTATAAAATTTTTAATGGCCCAAATCTAGTGCCAAGTTTGTAAATATTTTGTTTAATTTTTTTAAATTTTGTGCCAGTTATGCCCCATTTTAATTAATGTTTCCCTTGTTGTTTTTATGGCATTTGATTTATATGGATGCCAACTTATATAAAGTTTTTTTTACAATTTAATTTTGTTTTAAATTTTTAGTTGGGAAATAAAGGCTGCAGTTTTTCATGTCCGTATCTATAAAAAGTTTCATCATAAAACTTTTCATATATTTTATACTTTTTTAAATTTGTCTTTTAAAATAAAGTAATCTTTGTAATATGGAAAATAATAAGTGACTTTTTTTAATTTTGTGAAAGGGTTTTAACTTAGTAGCCAAAATTTTTGTTTTGTATAAGTTGCCCCGTAAATTTTTTATGGGAAAACCCACGGGGTATGGTGTACCCAAAAGGGGGGGAGTTTTATGCCCCGACTTATTTTTTATGGGGCTTAAACCCTAAAGTTATTATTTTAGCTTCTTCCGCCCGACGATTTTTTTTTGGTGATGTTTATAACCCCGGGGTACAATGCCCGAGGTTCCCCTTTTCTTCCCCTCGCCCGGATGTTTATTCCCGGCCCGAGCTTTTTGGGCCCCATGGTTGTGCCGTTTAAAAACCGCAAAGACGTTTATTTTTTTTATTTCCCCTTTAAGTCGCTCAGGGATGCATCACCTACCACCATTTGGGGGCCCAAAATGGAAAAAAAACGGATTCACGGTTTTTTTGGGACTCGAAATTTTTTAAATCTGTTTTTTTTGTGTACTTAAAATTCACCCAAATTTCATTAAAGAAAAAGTGCCGTCAGTTTTTTAAAGGAAAATTTTAAAAACTTTTGTATTTTAGAGTACTGAATTTTTTTTTTTTCTTTCTTATAATCGTTTTTTTTTTTTTTCATATCTATTCCCTTTTTAAAAATTCATCTTTTGTAAATAAATTTGTAAATTTTGTAAAGGGTGTTGTTTTTTTTTGATGGTTACTGGGCGCCGGTACGGCCTTTCCCCGTCACAATGGGGCCAGAAGTGGGAAATTTGGGCGACCCGAAAAGTAAATTTCGAACATTTTAACCCCCCCTTTTTAAATGCAGCAATAATTTGGGAAAAATTCCTCTTTTTTTTGTTTTTTTTTTTTTTTACCCCCCCAAATTTTTTTATTTTGTTTTATTCATTTTTCGGTGCGTTTTTTACCTCAGAAAGACCGACAGTTTCCCTTGCTTCAGTAACCAGCTTTAAATGGTTTAAGCTGGGTTTGACAGTTGGGTTAAAGACACTTGGTTTTTTGGGGGGGGGTTGTTCCTTTTTTTTTTCTTTTGGGTTTTTTTTGTGGGCCTTTTTTGATTAAAACCCCCCATAATTTTTTGCTGGGTGACCGCCCCGACAAGGAGAGTTATCCTTTCTTTACTTTACTGGTTTCCCTTTCGCCCTACTTCTCCAGTGTTCCTATTAGGTATTAGTGTATTTTTTACATACCGATACAGTATTTTTTTTAATGTTGGGGGTTTTTTCAAGCGTGTTTTCTTGGGATATACTTTAACCTAAATCTTATGGTTTTTTGTGCTAACAGTTTTTGTTATACCCTTTTTTTTTATTTTGGTTTAAAACACTTTGTTTTTTTTTTTGTTTTTTTGTTACACTTAAAAAGTTTAAAACCCCGTTTCAGTTTTATTGATATTTTTATAAGGCTAGGGTAAATTTTTGCAGCCTTTCTGGGCCTGTACTTTTTTTGATTGGGTTTCCTATGCAACCTTGATTGACCCCCTTGTATGTTTTCGCAACTTTGTGTATTATTTTGTGAGGACGGGTTTTTTGTAGTTATACGTAGAGTATAGTATTTTGTTTTGGTTCAGTGGTAATGTAGAGCCTTAGTGTAAAATAGTGTTGGGAAATATTCCCCCAAGGTTGTTTTTTTTAGGTCTCAGGTTGTTATAAATAGCTGTAGTTTCGTAGTGTTATTTTAGTGTTAAATTTGTGTAATTTAAACATGACTAGTGTTTGTAGAGTTAACGAGGTTTGGAAAGGAGGGTTTGGTTATGAGGAGAGGAGTTACGTAATTTTGAAAAGGGAAAAGCCGGCCCAGGGAAAAGTGGGGGAAAGACATAGTAGTTAGAAGCAGAGAAAGATAGATTAGGGCCCGAGAAATTAAGAGCCCGAAAGGGAGAGAAAGATAGGTTAGAAGCAGAGAAAGGAAAATTAGAGTTAGAAGCTAGGTTGCAGAAAAGGGAAAGATTTAAAATGAAAAAAAAAAGTAGTTTAGAAACAGAGAGTTTTAAAAGTAGAAGCAGAGAGGGAAAAAAGAGAAAGGGAAAAGGGTTTGAAGCGATAGGGAAAGATTAGAGTTGGGAATTTGGTTGCAGAAGGAAAAAAATAGAATTGAACGACGTAGTTTGCTTAGGGGGGTGAGAAGGAAAAGTTAGAGGGTTTGAAAGTTTAAATTTGAATTAGATAAGTTAGGAAAACGGACGAAGTTTGAAAAGGATAAGTTAGAAATGGAAAAGGGAAAAAAGTTAAAGTTAGTAGGAAGTTTGAAACAGAGAAAAGGGGGAAGCCCGAAAGTAGGAAAATTTTAAAACCCGAGGGATAAGTTTTAAAAAGACTTAGAAAAAAAGAGTAAAAAAAAGGTAAAAGGTTTTAAAATGCTCCCTTTGGGTGAGAAAAATTTATTCCCTGGGGTGCGTACTTGAATTTTGTACGAAACGTTTCGCTGTTTCGCAGGATTGGGATAAAAAAGAAATGGTCACTTAAAATTTTCCGTTCCTTCTAAAAGGGGACGGCAAGAGAGGTTTTTGATAGGCTTCGTTTAAATAGGAAGGTTTTGATAAAATGAAAGCCCCCTTTGCTACGTCAGTTTTGGAAAATCATGGACGATGGCTATAAGGAAAAAGTTTTGGGAAAAATGGAAGGCCCCCCGGGATAATGAGACCTTTGTGATTTTTTCTAGCCCCAATAAGTAGTATTTTTGTTTGGGTTTGGGTTAGGGCTGAGTAAAAGGTTTGAAAAAAACGTAAGAAGGATTATTAGATTTTATACTTGGGAAAAATTTTTAGAGTATTTTTAATAGAGAAACCCATACCCGAATTTGGAGTAAATAAGAAGTTGTTAAAAAATAAGGATGGAAAAGAAGATGCAGATTTGTTTGCAAAGACTCGTGGAGGTCCCCAAATTTGTCGTGGAAACGAACCCAAAAAGGGGGCCGGGGCTATAAACCCTATGAAAACCTCAGAGACGTATCCTATTAAATCGGGAAAGTAGGGGACTAGTAATAGAGGTGGAGCAATGTTGCTAAAAGAGGTGAGGTTATCGACCCTTTGGTGGGACTGAAGTGTATAATTGTGGTCGTTTGGGCCCTAGCTTTTATTATGTAGGAGCGGAAAGTACGGAATGTGCTTAAAGCCAGCAGCAGAGTTAGAGGTTTGAGCAGGAACAGGGAAAAGTAGTAAAGGGGGGGAATAGAAATATTAAGGAAAATAGAAAAAAGAGGGGAGAGGCCCCTGGGCCGATCTAGGGGTAGAGGTAGAGGGGAAATAGAAAAATAAGGGTAGGAGTAAGTTTAAAATAGGTCGAGAAATGGAAATTTGTTTTTTTTAGGGCTAAGTGATGTGGGGGAGTTAGGTTGCTTGTGTAAAGACATGTCCCACAAAAACCCCGGGGGCCCTTTTAATGGTTTGGGATGTAATCGCTATGCGGGAACAAAGGGTTTTACATGTGTGATAGTGAAACGGAAATTAGTAGAAACAAGTCAGTTTTTTTGAGAAAACCCCCCAGATGTAAGTAATGATGGGAGTGAACTTTGGCTAGTTTTAGCTAGAAAAAAAATATTGATTGTCCGATTTCAAGGGTTTAAATAGAGGGGGTTGGTTGTAGATTAAACCTACCAAAGATGTTTTTAAAAAGGTAATGTAGAGGGGGCTGAGAACCTAGTTTAGTAGTTTAGCGTCAGCAGTAGAAACTAGGGGCCCCCAAACCAAAATTAAAAAGCAAGTAAAGCTAAAATTTTCCCTCTCAGATTTTTGATGTATCTAGAGAGGGAATTTTTTAGAAAAAACCCAACCCGAAAAATGCACGTTAGATTTGTGTAGAAGAAGGTGGGGAAGGTACGATTAAGCAGTGTTTGAGGTTTAAAAGGGTTTAGTTAGGTTTGGGGGATTAGGAAAAGATTTTTTTTTAGAGGGTATTTCCCCCCAGAAATTTTTGACAAAAGTTGACAGTTTTATTGTACCTAAATGTTTTTAGAGAAATTTAATGAAAGTTGCAATGATTCGTTACTGGGCAGGCCATTTAGGTTAAGGAAAAAATAGTGAAAAGGGTATTAGGCGAATTTTACTGGGCCCGGGTAATGGCAGGGTTGGATGGTTTTCTGTCCCTCATGTTTTTTTTTTGTTTAAGTACTATAGCTAAGGGGTTTTTTTTAAGTAAAGTTCCGTTAGGGGAAAAAAGCCCTTTTATTGATACTCCGTTTTAAAGGAGTTGCCGTCGATATCGTTGGTCCGATCGAACCCATGATGATAGGGGAAAAAAAGGTACATTTTTCTATGGTAGATTATGTACTAGATTTCCAGAAGCGAAAAAACTACCTTGTATTGAAAATGGGGAGGTTGCAGGGGGCATTTTGTAGATATGTTTTTGTGGGGTTTGGGGGCCAAAGGAAATGGCCCTTTCCGATTTTTGGATCGCCGTTTTCGTCAGACAGAAAATAAAATCCTTTTACCCGATAAAGGGGGATATTAAGTTTGGGGTTTGGGGCAGTATTGTGTTTGGGGTCAAGAGGATTTGGGCAGATTAGATCCGGAAAGGAAAAAAAGTGATTTATTTTTTTGGTTTGGTAGAAAATGGGGTATAGTTTTTTGTTTCCCATAAAGCAGGGTACAGCAACGTAAAAGGATTTTAGAGATAAATCCCGGGGGTTTCCCCGTAGAATGTTTAAAAGGGGAAAATAGTAGATTTTTAGCAATTTTTCAAATTATTGAAGATATTTTTTTGTATGTGTTTTTTTTTATTTATTTTTTTTAAGTTTTTTCTCAAATTTCGACCCCCCCAAATTCCCCCCAATTTCGTAAAAAAAAAATTTGACGAAAAAAAAAAGGGGGGTTTTTAGCCAAAATTTTTTAGGTGGGGGTTTTTGAAAGTTTAAGAAAAAAGGCCCTTTTCCCGACTTTTAAAGGCTAGCCCTTTAAAGGGGCCGGCCCATTTTGAAGTTGCCAGATTTAGATCAGGCTTTTATTTTGGGTAGATGCTTTGATTTAGGTTTAGGGTCAAATTTTGCTTCAGGAAAGGGGGATGGGGGAGAAATTTCCTTTTAGCGTTTTGCTAGTAGAAAAATTTTACCTAGGGAGCAAAAGTACTCAGTGATTGAGAAAGGGGTGTTTAGGATAGTTGGGCAGTGCTAAGTTTCACCGGTATTTGTTTTGGTAAAGACTTTGTATTAGGAAGATCATCAAGGGCCCCTCACTTATTTGGGAAAAAAGCGAAAAAAATTTGCAATTCCAGGCTAATGAGGTGGGCATTGGCATTGCAGCCATTTGGATCCAAAATTAGAGCAATTCCTGGTAGAGGGAAAAGTGGGGGCAGATTATTTAAGTAGAGTTTAGAAAGGGGCTATATTTTATGGTGTTTTCAGATAGTGACAGTGTGTGTTTTCTTTTTGGTTTTTCTATTTTTAGTATGTCATTTTGGGTTTCAATTAAGATAAAATTTTAAAATTTTTTTTTTTAAGGGGGGACCCGGTTTTGGGGGAAAAAAATTGACTTTCGGGGCCCTTTTTTTTATCTGTATTGTAAATGCAGGGTTTTCATCATCTTTTTGTAAATTTTGGTTATTTAGGTAAAATTTCAGATTTCACGCATAAATACCTCTCATATTTTTCTGTATTTCTTAAAATTAAATTTCCATGTAAATGTCATTAAAATTTTGTTCGTAATAAGAAAGTTGATATTTTAAAACTTCAGTAATTTATGTTTTTATCCCCCAAAAACCCCTTTAAGGGGGCCCCAAAATTGGGCCCAAA